>NC_041336.1:11018174-11318174 GCF_004354835.1 Perca flavescens | reverse complement strand
TTCAGTCATGATTCCAACTTCAAGAAACGCACTGTAGGCTACGCAGTGCGCCCGCGCGGCAACTTCAGGAGACTCGACTGAAGCTGAGAACAGGCGGTTTCCACACCGTGGTAATCCACCGTGATAATGATATTTTAAATGAAAACAGTAATTGTTATCAACATTTTTACCGTGGTTTACCGTTACACCGGTAATCGTTGCATCCCTGCCAGAGATGATACCTCGTCAACAAACTAAAACCGAAAGCTCATGTTAGTGTGCATGTCTTTTTTCTGTTTCTCCCTTTCATAAATGTTACAGTTAGATTCAATACAACAGAGCCAGGTAGCCACCACAAAAAGTCGCATAAATTGCCACTGGTGTGCATCCATCCATCCATCCATCCATCCATCCATCCATCTATCTATCATGCACAGATTGACCGGCCGGTGACCGGAATTTGTCGATTTTAACATCATCGGCCATGACCGGCGACCGGCCGGTCAGTCTGACGTATGCCGATTTTATGCCGGTCAAATTAACTCGGGCGCCACATGATTTACATCGCGCAACATCAGCACCACACGTGCACACGCACGGTTAATAAACGTAGCTTTAACATTTACACAGATAACGAGGCAGTAAAACCCATGACAGTGGGTTTACATCGCGCAACACATAATTTACATCGCCTAACATCACACGCAGGGTTTCCGCGCTATGCATGTATCAGTGGTGCACTGCCGCTCAATCAGCAGTTTATGAAATGTCATAAAGTCGTAATTATACACGGCTCTGCAGAGCTGTCTGCCCTACTGAACTCTGGCAAACAGTCAGCTGCTCTCGCTCCCCTCTGAGGCTGAAAAACTGGAACATGAAAAGAGACACGCTGTATTAAAAAAAAGAGACACGCTGTATTAACGTTACTGTTTAAAACACTTTCCAGGTTAGTGGGGATGCATACCGCTCAAAACCAACATTAAAAATGTAGTAATCTTCCCTCAGCGTTTAGTTTTGTTGCTAAACTGTGTGTAAAATGAGCGGTGACGTTAAATCATCTGTTTCAAGTAACGGCACTCTAGGGCACCGTCTATGTGCCGCATTGTTCCGAGGTAACCGTCGGTAGCCAACGTTAGCAGATAAGTGCATAACTCCTGTCTTAACCTCACTCCACTGGCTACCCATACAGGCAAGACTTTAAAATCCTTCGTTTAACCTACAAATCGCTGAATGGCCTTGCACCCTTATACCTAGCTGAACTGATTAACCCATATACCCCCGCACGACCACTCCGCTCCGTGGGTAGGCTACCAATCTTTTAGAAATTCCTAGGGTCAAAAAGATATCGGCAGGCCACCGTGCCTTTTCTTATCGAGCACCATACCTCTGGAATAACCTTCTGTTATATGTCAGAGAAGCCAGCTCTATCACCACTTTTAAATCAAAACTCAAAACATTTCTTTTTTTCAAACATTATGGACCATTATTATGACTTCCTCTTTACTCCTCTTTACCCTTGTACCACTTTATATTTTCACTTTTATGTACATATATACCCGAAATGATTTTTTGTATTTTAATCCTAACTTTTTACTGAATTCCATGTTGTACAGTCTTTTGAGACCATGTCTTATGGTGATATTGCACTTCAAATAAAAATGAATTGAATAAGCCAGTTGACAGCAACGGTAGTGTTCATATTTATGCACAATGACCCATAAAGCAAACCTTTTTCAGGTAACGTTACTGTTGACGTTCAAACAGGCCTGTGCGTGTGTTTTGAGAAATATCTTTATAATGCATTAAGACTATATTTATTTTATTTTTATATGTTATTTATATATTTTTTTATTGCCATTACCTGTTTTCCCTGTTTTCATACACACAGAAGTTTAGTTTGCTAAATATATCAAATTTATTTTGTTGGATATTGGATGTGAAAAGAAGGAAATGGTTCTTCCATAATGTTGCACTTTAGATGTGTGAGAATTTTCCACACCAGGAGTAATTTATATAGTTCTATTTTATAGCGATTGATTATCTATTCAAAAAATGTTCTATGTTCTATGCAAAATGTAAAATTTTCTATTAAAGAAAAGATAGAAAATAAATATTTGTGTGTGCTGTAAAGTGGTTAGAAAATATAAAATCGGAATCGGCCAAAAACTTTATCGGCAGGTCAAACTCAATGAAAAATCGGAATCGGCCTAGAAAATTGTAATTGGTTCATATATATATATATATATATATAAAATGAGGATTTAGTTTGTGACTCAATACAGCGGGCTTGAGTTTTTCTTTATGTTTTTGACTAAAAGTAACCTTTTTGTGCTTATAACTCGGTTTTCACAATGTAGACATTTTACACATCATGCAAAAACAGAGATTTAACTTAATTCAATGTGTCGCCAAGCCATAGGTCAAACCCAAGTCTACATGTATTCTGGGAAACAGAAAATTCAAAGAGTGAATAAGCCAATAATGCTATCTGATACAATGTGGTTGCTTTTTTTTGTACCTCATTCTCCCTAAGTTTGCCTTAAAAGACAGAAACCAAACTAATGCAGAGAAATCATCTATATTCTTATGTTTAAGTCTTTCTGGGATGACAGATTGGAATGACTCATGATACTCATCTCAAAACTAACAGTGGAAAGTCTAACACCTTTTTTCCCTTATGTGATATGTCTTTTCGTTCTTTTAATTTATAGTGTCATTGTTTTATCCTCCTCTTTTTTGGAGGGAACACGTAGCAGTGGGTGAGTTTGTTTTGTTTTATTTGGATCCCCATTAGCTTCAGCATAAGCTAAAAGCTATTCTTCATGGGGTCCTACAATCTGTCTTGTGACAATACAATTTACAACATTACATTAAAACACAATACACACACAGACATTATTTCACATTACGCTACATTTCACAAAATACAAATCATATTTAAAATGTACAGCTAACGCAATTAATGAGTGGATTGGGATGGTGTCAGGGAACAGGGTAAAGGCTGTGTGGTGAAATAGAATAAAAACTGCTGGATGGGGAGAATGACAGTATGGGTTAGGAGCAGGGGTGTCACGATACCAAAAATTCAGTAGTTGGTGCCAATACCAGTAAAATAACACAATTGTTGATGCCAATTTCGATACCACGGTCAAAAAAAAAAAAAAAAAAAAAAAAAGGATCTTCTAAAATTCCATGTACTTGAACTTGAAACATGAACTTCTTTATTAAAATATTTGAAAAATATCAAAATGTCATAACAAGACATACAAAACATGTGCAATAGAGCATAGAACAACATAATAAAGTGCAATTAATGGTCATAGTGCAACAACTATTGCCCCCAGACACATTCCAGACTTCCAGGCATCTTTTCAAAAGGTACTGTGCAAAACAAAACAGTGGATTTAGCAGTGCAGCCATTCAGCTAACAAGATAAACATGGTTTTGGCAAAATTGCATAATTTTTCACAGCATTTCACACCTTTTCTTGGCTAGTTCAAGGTTTTTCACAGAGGACAACTAACATGTCAACATGGTCTTAGGTAAGTCGGGAACTTCTTGGACTGACAATGATTCCTGAGACACTGAAGACTGTTTCGGAAGCACAGCTTGAAGCCACAATGCAGAGATACCTCCTTACAAATTCTGCAAGTTGAGGTATTGTGCCTCCATCCATTCCACCAGATGAGAGGGCTTAGAATTACGGTAGGAACCGCTAAAAACACAACAATCTCGCCGTCCTCTTCACACGCCAGACACACTTTATTGGCTTAGAATTAAGGCAACAATCGCTAAACACACTGCAAACTCACAGTCCCCTCTTTCCAATTTACAGTCCCCCTGTCTTGGTTTCAAATAACTCACCGTTGTCGGCTACGGCCGCTGAACAGGCCACACGTTGTAAACAGCCGTGGCCGCTTGCCTGGTCCTCCGGTAACGTTAGCAGGGTTAGCATGGCAGCGTTAGCCAGGACCAGTTGGGATCACTTTACTGGCTGTGTCTCAATTGTATTGCGAATTACCAACTCGGGCACTCTAGCTATACAATTCAATGTGAGTACACAAATGTTGAAATGACATAAAATGCCCGTCCCTTGTAGCCGTGATAAATTAGCCTGAAGCTAATGCTTACCTGTTCAGGAGGGAAAAAATAGCCAACTCGGCGTCCTTTTGGGCTCTAAGCTATCTCCATCTTTCCAATACATCTCCAATATTTACCCGGGGTTTGTAACCTCTTTGTTCACACAACGGTTAGAAACATGCAGTTTTTTAGGTCAGGTAGAATCTATCTCTGGTGACTCTTGTTCATATTTTTTTGAAAGATAGGTCCCTGGAACACTCTGAAGCGTATACTGCTCCCATCAGTTCAAGAAGAGGCGCAGCACCGATGCTGCTAACACTGGCATCAGCGCTCACGGTGCTTACGGTGCTTCAAATAAATGGGCATCGTCGGCGTTTTGTCATTTTAGAACCGAAAGGTATCGCAAGTATCGGTTCTCGTGACATCCCTAGTTAGGAGGAGGTTCAAAATCTAGCATCCATGCTGATAATGTATAATTTATATATAAAATCTTGAACAAATTCTAAAAGCAAACAATGAAAAAAGGTGCAGTATGCTCAGAATGCAGAACCCCTGCAGAAATACACCAACAGATTGTATGAAGGTCACACATTGTAAAAGGCACTGGAACAAATGCTCAGTTGAGCCTGCTTTATCACAATTGTCTGCTAAGCTGAGGTGGCTGAAGGAATAAGTGAGATCTACAAGGACAAACTGAGGAGAAGTCCAGTATGCTTAAACCACTGTTAACAACCAATCAGCTTGGTAGTGCTGCAATTTTTTTTTCTCCCTGTGGCTAAGTCATTCAGATAATAAGGTTCCTCTTATAACAGAGCAGACTTAGATGAAGTCAATTTACAACTTGAACACAAAACATTAAAGGCCAAATTCATTAGTGGGGATTATCACATCACTTTCTGGAGAGGTTAATGAGGGAGAAAGGGAGGAGAATGTGAATGCTTTCTTTTTGTTTGCCCACTGAGGATCTAATGCCAACAACTTGTATTGAAAAATGAAGGACTGTAAGATAGGATCTCATAATCCTATGGAAATAGTTGGAAAGTGTCCTCAACTCACATCCAGCTGTCCTGATCCTCATGTTACAATACAGTTGGCCATATAACCAATAAAGGGAAAAGAGACAGAAGGACTGTCCTCATTTTATGACAATATCTATTGTTGTACTGTAAAATATTCTGCAGGAGGGATGTCACGATACCAAACATCTAGTATTCGGTACTCGACTCACATCGGGTAGTGACAGGAATGTAGTAAGTAGGTGGTTCAAGGCTATTTTATTCACATTAAACAGTGAATAAGTTTTTCTTTTCTTAAATAGAAATGATGCAGAGTAATTAATAAATTAGTCATGACAATAAAAGTTTGCTATGTTAATGTAATATAATGTAACGTTACCTAGCTTGTTTAACAGCTTGTTGGATAGAAATGCACCCACTGCAACGAACGTTAACAAACCTAATATTTATGTGGCGGACGCAAGATCATTTATAATATGACCGTGTGGTGAACCTATGAACCGGACTCATATTTAGACATCTGATGTTAAAGATTTGTGTTGTTGTTGCCCAGATAAAATGACAGAGAAAAGAAAAACAGACATAAGATCCTTTTTCAGTACACCAAAACGCCAAGTAAGTACAATCAGTCCTCATATCACAACAATTTGGTAACATCTTTATAAGAAGAAGAACAGGCAAAGATAGAACTGAGGAACAGGGAGACCAGGGACAGTCAGGTGGAGAGTTTCAGGTAAGTGTGTTGAGCTTAGTTCATATTTTGTGTGGCTGTCAGGGTTAGCAGATGAGCTTTACCAGTGGCTCACTAATTTACATTATGATCAGCTAATTTAACAAGTGTACAAAAGCATTGTATTTCTTTTATATGGGGACACTTTTTCAAAATAAGTCATTGTGTTTGAAGGTATTTTGTGGCTTGATCGTAAACAACTTCAAAATAAATAAATGGTTTTAAAGAAGAATATTTTTGGTCTATTTAGTCAGCTTTTTCATTGAATCAAGAAAAACTGAAAAGAAGGATAATGGTACAGTCTCCATGCTATACTAATGATAGTATTAAAGGAACACGCCGACTTATTGGGAATTTAGCTTATTCACCGTAACCCCCAGAGTAAGACAAGTCGATACATACCCTTCTCATCTCCGTGCGTGCTGTAATGCTGTCTGACGGCTCCAGCGGCATCAGGCCAGCACAGAGCATCAGGTGAATGGTTCCAGTAATCTTACTGCTCCGAATAAGTGACAAAATAACCCCAACATGTTCCTATTTACATGTTGTGATTTATAGAGTCACAGCGTGTACAAAAAACAACGTAACATGAGACATAGCCGTCTTCTAACTGTAAACAAACCGGGAACTATATTCTCAGGCGGAAGAATATAGTACTTGGGCGGAGTGATATGCTCGCAGCAAACATGTCTGAGAATATAGTTCCCGGTTTGTTTACTGTTAGAAAATGGCTGTGTCTCATGTTATGTTGTTTTTTGTACACGCTGTGACTATACAAATAACAACATGTAAATAGGAACATGTTGGCGTTATTTTGTCACTTTTGTCACAATTGGGAGCAGTAGGCTAGTTGGAACCAGTTACCTGCAGGATCTGTGCTGGGCTAAGCTAATGCTGGAACAGTCAGGCAGCGTTACATCATGCACGGAGATGAGAAGGGTATGTATCAACTTGGCTAACTCTGGGGGTTACGCTGAATAAGCTAAATTCCCAATAAGTCGGCGTGTTCCTTTAAGGCTTTCCTCTGTGTACACAGGTATTGTTGTGGCTGTATTATTTGTGTCCCCTTCAAAAGTTGCTCTTCAGAAATGTTATGTTTATTGTCCCTCCCAACTGTGGGATCAGATTTAAGCCCATGACGAAACCGTCAGTCTCCTGGACCCCACAGCCCGTTGCTTTGAAGCATGGCATCACCACACAGCCAGCGTACGGTACCGTCTTTCATGAGTTCACCCGGAACACCCAGACAGCAAGCATGTTTAGTTACGTCTGTTTCTCTCTGCCGCTGTTGTTTTTCACAAAAAACTGGGCTGGTTAACGTTAACTGATGTTATAGAGGTTCGTTAAAACAAGCGCTATCAGAGCACACGTTAGGTTGTGATAGACAACGGCAGAAAGAAATAGATTCATTTGCGGTTTGGGAGTTCTAGGTGAAGTCGTGAAAGCCGCCGCCGTAGATGTACGGTAAAGCCAGAAGCTGAATGCGGTCAAGCCGTACAGGGAGATGAGGGGCCATTCACTGTTTTTCCGTGCTGGTCGGTGTTCTTCTTCAGCATTTAGCAGCAGTCTAGAACAATTTTAACGTTAGGCCTATATACTGCCCCCGTCAGGTCCGGAAAGATTGCATTGCCCGGCACCTGGAAAAATGAGTACCGACACATTTTTAGAATTTTGGTAGCGAGTTGGTACGGAAGTATCGGCCACAACTCTTTGCCAAAAAAAAGTTATGTGTTTATGCTTAAAAAAAAACTTAAATATCAGTCAATTCATCATTATCAGATGAATGTTAAATATGGAATCACCCTCAGAAATCCATTATCAGTTCGACTGTAATCTCAATGCAATGCTATCCATTGTATACCTGAACTGAAGCACTATCACAAACGTAATGTGACATCTACATTTTTATCACTAAAGTAGAGTAATCCTAAGTACTAAGGTAGTCATTTTGTAATATAATTAATTCTTAGTAGTTTGCAACCAAACATAAAATACAAGAGGAAGAAATAAGTTTTTGTCTAGCCAAGAAAAGTCATTTCCCCCTGTCACAATCATGATAGGTTAATTAAGCCTTATATTTGCATAAAATGCTTATGCTGCACTGTAATTATCCAGCTAAATTAATGTCTCCATTATGCGATAATTGCCTCCTCAACTTAAAATGTTTTTTGGAACCTTTAAAGGTACAGAGAAGTGAAAGAAAGAGCAAAATCAATGCATCTGCATCGCTTGATGTGTTATGACAGCGACAGTGAAGTGAGAGTGAAAAAACCTATTGAGGCATTATGTTTTTGACTAATCGCATATTGAATGTGGAGCCCAATATCTTCCATCTGAGTGTGTCACTATATCAGGAATCCAGCTGGGATTGTTGTCAAATGTCTCCATTCATCAATATCTTGTGAAAAATGCAGGCTTTTACCCCTCTGATGAATAATGAATCAAGGGTGACGTAGTAATGTTGTCACAAACACACAGACGAGTGTTTGGCAGCTGCAGTAGCTGCAGTTTAATCTTCTCTCAGAACATGGAAATATTCTGAACGGACAGAATTTAAATCTATTGATGACAACGAGGCCATGTCTTTTAATTTGGTGAAAGACACAATTCATTCATTATTTTGGAAAGGAATGAATGGTCCTAAATGTTTCCAAAACATGCTCAATGGAAGCCTAACCCTCTTGGAATTTAGAAGTATATGAATAGCCTCAATGCACACTGAATCAAATTATCTAAATAAAGACAGACAGATATAGCAGCCTGAGACTCACCACTCCACCTCACCCTTCTAAGTTGTTGTACAATTAAACAAAGAAGATATAAAGTGTTAATTACTTCCTGAGGTGCTGATATGCAGATTTTATTACAGGATCTGGAAAGATGAGATCTGGAGCACACAGCTATATTTTAAGAAGATGCAGCAAAGGTTCAACATAAAGCATGCAGATATTGATGCCTCTGAAAAAGAGCCAGGCTAGCAGTTCTCTGTTTCCAGTCTGTGCTAAATTAAGCTAACCATTTACTTAAGGTAGCTTTATATTTTGCATACATATATGAGACTGGTATCAATCTCCTCATCTAATTCTTGGCAATAAAGCAAATGGGTGTTTTTTTTCCAAAATGTCAAACAAAGTGAGCCCAAGCTGGCACAGGGCACTAACATTTTGGGCTTTATTAGTCAATCTGTTTACTTATTGATTCATTCATTTGCTGAGAACAAACCAACTTTTCCAACAATGCTCCTAATACAGATACTAATATTGAAAATGAGAAAGTGCCCACAGTGTGATCGGTTGGCCACTGTGCAGCACCAGTGCAGCACATACCTCCAATTAGACTGCACCTTAAATGTGACAGAAATCCACAATTTGCACTACTCCATAAAAGGACATTTGATACAATTAGTTTTCATACAATGACTTAAACTATCTTGATGCACATTAAACACCTCTTCACACTGAATTAGTAACGTCACTGAACCTTCATCAGCTTAATGTTATATGTCAGGTATTGTATAGAACAGCTCATGTAGCTACATGTAGACTAATCTCTAACTGTGGCCTTATGACAACCTCCATTTACATTTTTGTTGATCTGATAATTACTAATTGCCTGGGGCGCATTAATCTCTTGTGGCTCTTTGGGAGCTGTCACCACAGATGGTCCATAATGGTGTCATTGCATTATAGCCTGTAGCTTAGCATGCTAACATATGCATTTACAATACACTTGGCTATGATCTGGCATTGCTGTGTCAGCACATGTCAACTGATGTGTCAGTGCTTGACTGCTTCGAGTGCAGAGAGCCACTCATATGAAAACTGAGGGGAATATTTATCCAGTTGACTCAGCACAACTGCTGAGGTGGCAGCAATGGCAGAATCATAGACGGAGGACGTCGCAAGGGAGGCCCTTAAAATAGCTGAGTGAGACGGAGAGGTGGAGGGTGAAGGAAGAGGGAGAAACTGAGCGGGACATTTGTAAAGGGCCCAGAGAGACTGAGTCAGGCAAAACAAACCGAGGAAGGCAGCTAGAGGGTCAGTTTCACAGAGTCAGAGGAGAGTTTGAGAAGACAATACAGCCATATAAAAGCAGAGAGGAAAATGAGAAAGAAGAGTGAGAAAATAAAACTTTTTTATAGATTGAGGAGGAAATAAAGAGACAGAGAACTCAAAAGATAATTTGCATGATTATCAAGGTACCAATACATTAATTAGATTTCAAAGCAAGATAACTGATCAATCACCCATCCTCACAAAAGAATGGCTCGGTAGAAAGAAAACAGCTGCTGTAAGCCCGTGTCAGATGGGAGGCTTTTATATCTCCGCTCAGATGCAGAGCACTGCTGTGAGCTTTGCTACTGTAGTAACACAGAAAGTAATGGCTCAAAGGATGCAAAGAGCTTTACATCATTGCCGTTGCTATGCAACTGTCCTATTATTATAAGCAAGCTGACCGAAAGTAATACAGGTGATTTATTTTTGATTTATTTTTTTTATCAAAATAGACAAGAAGGAAGAAAAATTGAAATAAAGTTGAGACACATCCAGGGCATCACCCAAAATATGTTCTGTAAAGTCAAGCACATACTTCAGGCTGGCATGTTCAAGAGTGTCCTAAATGTATTTAATGGGATTTGACATCATTTGATTTTTATTATTTTTTTAAAGTGAGACAAAAAAGAAAATAACTGTTGGTTGGACCTTGATTAGAACACTTTTGATTTAAAGTAAAGCCGTTTAAAGGTTAGTCTGCTCACCCATCTCGGGATGGTGCCTTCCCTCAACAGGAACGCTGACTGTCCGCCGCAGTAGCTTGTTCCTGTGAGACTCTGAGCGCCTCTCGCGCATCAGCAAAGGGTGTACCTGCACCGAGAGAGAGAGAGAGAGAGAGAGAGAGAGAGAGAGAGAGAGAGCACAAGGTTAGTACACAAACACACACTCCTGACTGTACAAATTATGAACACACAAGATAAACTCTTTGTCCTTCACTTATTTCTCACAGAAAACACTGTGTTCACACTGTGATGATTAAAAGAAATGCAATACTGCTAGACTAATAGTTATAGAAAACAGCTGAGCTAAGCTAACTTAGCATTTTATGGTCAGAAGACTTTTTTTAAAATCTTTTTTAGAACAGACTGAAATTATTAAAGGTCCCATGGCATGACAATTTCACTTCATGAGGTTTTTTAACATTAATATGCATTCCCCCAGCCTGCCTATGGTCCCCCAGTGGCTAAAAATGATAGGTGTAAACCGAGCCCTGGGTATCCTGCTCTGCTCAGATGGGCCGATCTGGAATCTTCTTCTTATGAGGTCATAAGGAGCAAGGTTACACACCCACCCCCACCCTCCACCTTGCCCCCCCCCCTCTCTCCTCCTCAATAGCTACAGACACAGAAATGGCACATACTAAGGAAAGCTCATTGTGGGACTGGCTCTAGTGGCTGTAATTCTGCACCAAGGCTGAATTTCGGGAAAGAGACTTCAGATACAGTATTAGGGGACCACTAAGGCCTATATAAAAGAGACTTCAGATACAGTATTAGGGGACCACTAAGGTCTATATAAAAGAGACTTCAGATACAGTATTAGGGGACCACTAAGGTCTATATAAAAGAGACTTCAGATACAGTATTAGGGGACCACTAAGGTCTATATAAAAGAGACTTCAGATACAGTATTAGGGGACCACTAAGGTCTATATAAAAGAGACTTCAGATACAGTATTAGGGGACCACTAAGGTCTATATAAAAGAGACTTCAGATACAGTATTAGGGGACCACTAAAGTCTATATAATAGAGACTTCAGATACAGTATTAGGGGACCACTAAGGTCTATATAATAGAGACTTCAGATACAGTATTAGGGGACCACTAAGGTCTATATAATAGAGACTTCAGATACAGTATTAGGGGACCACTAAGGTCTATATAAAAGAGACTTCAGATAGATACAGTATTAGGGGACCACTAAGGTCTATATAAAAGAGACTTCAGATACAGTATTAGGGGACCACTAAGGTCTATATAAAAGAGACTTCAGATACAGTATTAGGGGACCACTAAGGTCTATATAAAGCATCCAAAGAGCAGCATGTCATGGGACCTTTAAAATGACTCGTAGCAAACAGACAACCAAATGCCAAAGAGATGTACAATAGGTGCCAGTCAGAATCCCAAAATCATGAATGAACTGAACTAAAACCTTTGATCAAAGCAAATACCAGTAGCAATCAAGTAGATCAAATGTATCCAATAAATATATTCCAAGTTAATGTGGGGTCACATGCAACCCACAGGCTACCAGTTACATCATATTCTTCAAAGTCGTTGCACATCATTCAACAAAAGTAAAAGCAAGAATGGCTTATCTGGTAAGAGACACAGCTAGCATTCAAAATACTCCACAGCTAATGTATGCATTATATGATACATTATGTCTGATCTGGAGGAATAGAAAATTGAAAGAGAAAATATATATATCGAAAGATAACCCCACATTTTACAGCTCCGCTACATTTGGCCCCACAGTCCCTGAATTCATAAAAAGTGAGACTTGAGGGAAAACAAATGGGAGGAGGTGCCACACTAATCGGAAACACTGGTAGTTTGGAAACACAGTCACACTCAGAACATACAGCATATACTGTAAAGTACAGACCTATAAATCTTGACTGAACACCAAAGCTGTTGGCACTGGGCCCCAGAACACCAAGAAATACACAAAGAAAAAGTTTCCTTTCAAAATAACACACTGTGATGCGACTGACAGATGAGAGCTGGGCTGTTGTATTAAACTGCATTAGTTTTAGCTAGGTGTGCCTCATAAACGCGTTAAGCTTCTTTTATCCCACATCTTATTATCCCATATTTATTCCAGCACCCTTTGAACTCTGCATCATTGCACTACTGTATAACTGTTTACAAATGTCATTGTGTTGTTTATACACACACACACACACACACACACACACACACACACACACACACACACACCTCTACATAGTAGGCATCCTAGTATTAAGCCATAGGTCTATTTCGGTGTATGTACATTGACAGCAACAAAAAGCTGGAGTCAAATGTATTGTATGTGTACGTACTTGTTCATTAAAGCTGATTTTGATTCTGGTTTTAGCTGATTGGTTTTATGGCCAGTTGCTGTTATCAACCTGCTTTTCGGCAGCAGCAGCAGCAGCAGCATCAGGCAGCTGCTTTCAGCAAACAATGCCAGATAAACACACTGTACGCGACAGCACCAAACGGCAGCAGACAAGATAGAGAAGAGAGTCCATCTGAAGCAATTTAAAAACCCTGATATCTTTGGCTCAGGAGTTTGTTAAAACAAAAACAGATATAAAAGGAGAGTTAATATTGGACTCTTCGGGTGAACAAAATACATGTAAATGTTGTTCCATGTCTGATTGATGTGTCAATAGCAAATTCTGTGTGTAGCTGCAACAAATGAAGCTTAGTGAAAGTTCAATCGGGAAGACTCCCTTTACCCACTCGTTCATTCATCCGACTTCTACTTTGTGGGCGTTCACTCTAAGAGGTCCAACCAGATCTCACCACAATCTCTCTTAGTCAATCATATCCTTGCTGTCTTTAAAACCGTTCTCCTCTCTGCTGCTGTCAGCTGTCATTTCAGAACAAACGGATGCGACCCTCCTTCGCCCCTTCACCTCCAATTTTCATCATATCAACGCCCAGTCCTGCTCCACATTTCATCATCCAGATCGTCAGCAACTCTCTTCACCACCAGCACTACCAGTGTCTAGAGCCCAGGGTGGAAATATCTCACCATCACTACCCCCCTGAATATCCCACGTCACGATGGGGTCTAATCGCCAAATACTCTTCTCAAATTCTTTTTATCATGCATTGAATACATATTGATTGTTCACTCTAAATTAAATCTCCCGATTGAACTTTATAACGTGATAACACACACTCCCTACATCACTTCATTAGGTACACATACTGTATGCAATCCAGTACAACAGCTCTGCCACATATTCTGCCTTTCCGAAGCTTATAATGCTCACTTTTTTGTAGGGCTGGATATTGTTCAAAATCTTTCGATCCGGTGCCAATATCGATACCTCAGTTTCGATGCCGGTTTTAAAATCCATTTCAACATCAACAAAAACACATTAAACACAAAGCTTTTATTTTCCACTTTAATTGTGAATCAAAACAGTTATCAAAATTAAAAGATTCTGGGAAAGCTGCTCACTCAGAGCAACATTATTAAACGTGCCTTGCTTTGCAAGCTCAGCCTGGCAGTCAGTCATCAGGGCAGAGAAACCACCGTTCTGCCTGCTTGTCTAAGAGGAAGTGTAACGTCAACAGCACCGCGACCGCTTTCGCCTCAATATTAATATCATATCACAGCAAACGCTGTCTGTGTGAAGTTTTGAAAAACTTTAACCACACTTGAAACCAACCGTGACTCACTGTGAATTCAACAAAACTGCAGACAGTTTACTCCATCCACACCTCTCTGTGTGTGTGTGTGTGTGTGTGTGTGTGTGTGTGTGTGTGTGTGTGTGTGTGTGTGTGTGTGTGTGTGTGTGTGTGTGTCGGTCGGAGATCAATATGCAGAGAGGACAGATAAGCTTGCGCTTACGCGCTCAGATGCTTTTGGAACCAAAATTTGGCACCGAAAGACAAATCATTTTTCGATACTCATTTTTCCGGTACCATAAAAGTATCGCCGTTCGGTACCCAGCCCTAGTTTTTTGTTCATACTTTACGATATATGTTAATTGCTGAGGTTGTAGTTAGTTGTGGTGTTGCCCTGGACTGCATTATCTTGAAATGTGTTTCTAATTTCCTTCCCCCTCATGTTTTTAAATGCATTGTGCAAAACATTAGAAACACCTCTCAATATAATGAAGTCCAGTTCGACACCAGTTTGAAAAACTATAACCTCAGTATTAAATTACTTTTTATAAAGCTAGAATTCAAGTGTTGGATTACATTAGATTTTCTAGGTGTACCTAATAAAAAATGGCCACTGAGTGTATATGTTAATTATGTGTTTTTCAGTTTGTTGTGGTGTTCTTCGGCACCCAAATGGCCAAAGAAAATCAATTATTGCAGCTTTAACAAATGCTGAATAATGAAACATAGATATAGGTGTAGTTTGGAAGTGGAATTGCAGTCACTGCCCTCTTTGTATCCTTACTGACATGATGTCAAAGCGTCAGTGGAAATAGCAGCCTTGCATTTGTTCTCATGCAACACAGCTGTGCATCAGAGTAGGTCCTATTGAGACTAGCGTCTAACAGAAATGCAACATCGGGACATAAAAGAGCTGGTGTGAACACAGAGAGCCAGTGTTAGAACGTGTGGATAACTGCAGAGAGCAGTGCAGGATAGTGCAGCCTGGGGGGCTTTGGGGCGAAGCCAACAACAGTGAAGGACACTGGCAGGTCACACTGAGCCATATGTCCCACAAGACAGCCGAGTGCCACTCAATTTAAAGGGCCTCTGCTAAGATAAAAACATGCCGGAGTGTTTTTTTTTTTTTTTTGGGGGGGTGCCTGAATCTTGCAAATGTGTGTCCATCAAAGCGAGAGGGCCACATAAAAAATTGAATGCAGACACTGCTCCACTTCAAGCTGCTAGTAGCTTTTACTGCTACGCTACAGCTGTATCACATCTGACATATGAACACAAACACGTAATCTAGTTAGACCGCTAAAGCAGAAGATGCTTCACATCACAGCATCAGGATTCAGTTAATATGAGTCTCTATATCCAACTCAATCAGGAACAAGCACCATAAATCAACTGCCTTTTATGATTACCCTCCACTTTGCTGCTTGTGCAACCAAAGTACATAAAACGACATAGTAATGCAGTTCTTTCTTGGAACCAACATATTGCTTGTTGTGATGAGATTACAGTACAAACTGCTAGATGAAAAATATATGAAGCTACATCCATTCTTTATGAGTTCAGTGTGAGAATGCAGAAAGTATGTATGTTAATTTACTGTACTGAGTTTCACTTTAGTTGTGGCAATTACACCATGGTAGGCCACTTACAAAGTTTTGTATCTGTCTGTCCTCTAGTTATAGCATGTTGTGACAATGTCCTCACCATGAATTGGCTCTACAGCGGGCAACATGTGTAAAGTTAAAGTGAGACTTGTTAAGTTAACGTGTTTTTATCAAATGCACGGAGGCAACGTACTTGGACGACTGCCTCCTGGCTGCGGGCTCGCAGCAGGAGGCTCCTGCACATACCAAACACCTAATGTCATTGCTGGGTTTCAAGTTCAACTTAAAGAAAAGTGTACTGACTCCTACCTAATCAATACATTTTATCGAAGCTAAGTGGCGTGTGTTTGTAGACTGGTGCACGTCTACTGGGGAAATGCCCTTTCAGTGCTCAGTAGGGACTGTGTTGACGTTCCTACAAACTCTCCTGGATAAGGGAAAAGCGTTCTCCACGATAAAAGTATACCTGGCCGCATGTCATGTGGGTTTACGGTAACACGGTGGGATAACATCCCCCGGTCTGCCGTTTCATGCGCAGAGCGCGGTGCTTACGCCCGGTGTCAAAATCATTGTCTCCCGGATGGGATTTGGCACTGGTGTTGGAAGCTTTATCGGGACCACCGTTCGAAACCTTATTGGAGATGGGTGTGAAAATGCTTTCACTTAAGACAGCACTGCTTTTGGCGTTAACTTCAGCCAAGCGGGTTGGTGATTTACACACCTTATCAGTGCATCCATTGTGTATACAGTTCGGGCCAGGGGATTCTAAAGTCTAATTACGCCCGAACCTGGCATACATTCGTAAGGTCATGGACTCGTCCTATTGGGGCCTTTCCTTGGAGCTTAGTGCTTTCTATCCACCACCGTTCGCATCGGAGGAACAGGGGCAGCTGCATATATTAAGTCCTGTGCGCGCTCTGAGAGCGTACCTGACTATGACACTATCATTCAGGAAAGCGGATCAGCTGCTTGTTTCGTGGTCTTGACCTCACAAGAGTAAGCCTATCACAAAGCAGCGTCTATCACCATGGATTTTGGCGGCAATCACCTTGGCCTATTCGTCTAAAGGGCTTGAATCTCCTGTTGGTCTGGGGAATTGTCACATTGTGAGCCTAATTTAAAGGGGTGTCAATACAGGAGGTGTGTGCGGCCGCTTGCTGGTCGTCCCCAACAACGTTCATGAGGTTTAACATAATGAGGAGTCATCGTGGACACAGAATACGTTAGTATGATTGAAAAAGTCAAATATCACCGAGGTTGGCTTGTCCAACTATACAGGAGTAAACATATCCCATATGTGAGATACCGAACGAATGCTTGAAAGAGAACTTAAGGTTATGACCGTCACACCGGTTCTCTGATAGCATGAGAGAAGTATCTCACCATATATTATTTATCACATTTCTCTTTGTTTGATTTCAATAAAAGTAAAGTTGGGCTTTGCTGTTGGCTTCACGACTCATTTTTGAAAAAGAAAAAAAAAGAGAGATTCGTGCTACCGCAGCAGCCGCACTGAACTGCAGGCTGGAGATGGGTCTCAGATAGAGGGAGTAAGAGCGGCGGTGCCGAGAGACAACACAACTTTTTTCTTTTTCTTTTTTTCCCCCCCCAATACGTTTATGTTCCAACGCAAGGTTTTTGCCTGCAAAACTCCACTACCGCTCTCCAAAAGACATACTAGTGAATAATCCGGGCACCCACGCACTGTGCGGAAATGAACTATACCGCTCCACTCTGCTGTTGTTGAAGCTGCCTGTGAAAATCCTAGTTTTATACAGTCTATGGTGAAAACCATATTATTTATAATAATTTATAATAATTTTGGTAGATTGTGTAGATTGGTTGTAGTACATGTCCTTATTTATCTGTCATTTTAATTTTATATATAAATGTATGTATGTATGTATGTATGTATATACAGTACAGGCCAAAAGTTTGGACACACCTCATTCAATGTGTTTCTTTATTTTCATGACTATTTACATTGTAGATTCTCACTGAAGGGATCAAAACTATGAATGAACACATATGGAATTATGTACTGAACAAAAAAGTGTGAAATAACTGAAAACATGTTGTATATTTTAGATTCTTCAAAGTAGCCACCCTTTGCTTTTTTTGATAACTCTGCAAACCCTTGGTGTTCTCTCAATGAGCTTCATGAGGTAGTCACCTGAAATGGTTTTCACTTCACAGGTGTGCTTTGTCAGAGTTAATTAGTGACATTTTTTCCCTTATTAATAAAAAAGCAAAGGGTGGCTACTTTGAAGAATCTAAAATATAAGACATGTTTTCAGTTATTTCACACTTTTTTGTTACGTACATAATTCCATATGTGTTCATTCATAGTTTTGATGCCTTCAGTGAATTTCTACAATGTAAATAGTCATGAAAATAAAAGGAAACGCATTGAATGAGAAGGTGTGTCCAAAGTTTTGAGCGACCCAGGTCAATCGCAATTAACATTTAAAATCGACCCTAGTCTACCTTGATCAAACCCACCTCGCTACCTGGATCACGAAGCCGAGTGGAATGAGGAGGGTTATCCCATTCAAACAGACAGTCGACCTGGGTATAACCCTGATTGAGCCATCTGTGTGAAAGGGGTATTAGATAAGTGCTATTAGTCCTTTATTGTGGTATATGTACTTTTATATTACAATTTAAAAAAAGTCTTGTCATTTTTAAGTGATATCTCTCTACATCTATGTTTGAACTCTAATACTGTTCTATCACTCTGTAAAGACCTTTGCTTCTGTATTGCAAAAACAAGTATCAGTATTTTTTTATCACCATTTGGCCTAACACTTTACCAGAGTTACAGACATTATTCGATCCGAAAAAAAAACACTCATCTTCAATCTAAAAGCAAGCCTTATTAGTACATCCTGCTTCAATTTACACACAGCTTTTTTCTAACCCACTTTTATTTCTCTCTGCCAGATTAATGCAAGAAACAGCAGTGGAGAGTGGCCGAGCACTCTGTTCGACTAATTGAATATGCTTTAGTGCCAATGAGTAACCGTAACCCTAAATTAACCTCACATTTAACCAGCTCTTGATTGATCGGGAATGTAAATAAAGCCACAGTTGCATACTGTAGCTTTATTGCGATCGTGTTGCTTTATAGTGTTTCTAAATATACGTAATAAGCAAAGTGGTTTTATAATGCCTGACTGAGCACTGTGCCAGCTCTGACTCCACGAAAAAGCAATCAGGAGAGAAGTATGAAGGAGTAGAAAACTCAGACCAGGTATTCAGACTGAATGGTTTTGAGGTTATTGAAGGGATCGTAGTGATTTTCAGCAGGGTTAAAGTAATGCTCCTCTCTGTTCAGATCTGTAGCTGTTGCCATGGAATCCAGAGGAGACAAATGGTTTACTTTTATCTACAGTACGAGTTGTGAGAAGGTTGCAAAATGCATGTTTGGTACAGGTTTGTGTCTTTTCTGTACTGGAATCAAAATAAAATGGTGCAAACATGTTTTTCATAAGATAAGATGAGCGGTACTGTACACTTGTAGCTAAAATTATCTTAAATCCATGAGTCTCAAAAAGTGAAATTTTTAACAAGCCATCTATACTACTATATGGTCATTTTCCTTAATCACATCTACTTGAACAAGTACAAGCCCACTCATTCACTCCCCCCTACTGCTGCCCTGCCCAGTGCAATTCATCACTGACAACTTGACTCATGGAAAAGACCCAGAATACCTTCTTACCCCACCCTGACACATCAGCCCACCAGTAAGCATCCCACGTCTGCTTCCAGTTGGGGGAAAACACCTGGAGGCTATTTTTACTCAGTGTGTGGCAGGCTTTGATTGGTCAGATGTTGCGGGGTCTGCAGCTGACACAACACCAGCTCTGGGGTTGCCATGAGTGGGCTCAGGGAGCTGAAAGGCCTGCACTCAGCACCCACTGAGAGGCAGCATTAGGCTAGCACACTTACTTTTAACCACTTCAGATGCCGCACTTACACCTAACACACAGATTTAAAGGAACAAATTAATCTACAACACAATATATCACTACTAAAATAAACTACTGTCGAAAGGTTTGGTATGGTGCCACCTAGAAGCCCCAATCTCTATTGCACCCCACTGGACAGAAAAGCGAGGGTATGCTTGAAATTAACTAGTGTTTTTACCTGTTCCAAATGGCCATACTTGAAGAAGCTCTTCATGACGAGAGGGGTGAGATGCACCTGGCCAAACACTGCGTGAAGTGGGTAAATTTGTTGGATTATCGGTTCCAGAAAGTTAGAACAATTGTTGAAAGTAGCCCATTGTGATTCAGATTTTGGAAAAGTGTATTGGGAGGGTTTTCAGATGCTGTTCGACAATTCACCAAGCACTTTGGAGCACTTGGAGAATACGGACACATGTAGAGCCTTATCAACAGTAGTGGGGATTGATATCTGGGAAATGTCCGGAAAGGAGATGGAGACTGAACAAATGCTGAGTACAATGAGTTCAGACTAATACAGCTTTATTCACACAACAAACAAACATACTTTCATGAAAGAGAGAACAGTTGACATGCACCAAATGTATATGCCAAGGTTTCTCTTATAAAGGAAGATAACCATGTGTACACCCTCCTAAGAGCATGTACCCATAGTGTCTCTACGAACATCAGAATAACTCCTCCTTTATACTTCTTGTCCTCACACGCTTCAAGCTATCTATTTCAGTGCAACAGTTTACTCTTAAACTACACCTTACCGTTTACTCTTAAACTACACCTTTTATGGCACGTGCTCCTAATAGATTCCCACATTCCTGGCTCCAATTCCTCTGTGTGAAAGTTGTACCCAAACTCATAATAGATTCTACACATTCTTGTGGGTGAAGGTTGTCCCCAGACTAGCCTTCTTGTGTAGTACACTACATACAAGATATAAAATACACTTGACACATATAGGCTGAAATATCCAACCTATCAGGGATAACAATTTAAAGTTCATCCTGAGAGTGGTGCTGGAGGAACAGACCATAGGGACATCAAAATCAAAATGGTTCCCTGTAAAACCATGGATCTAATCAGCAAATTCAGTAGCAATCGAACCATTAGATTTTGATATTCCTTGTGTCTGAGGGGGGCACTACAACTTAAAATCACTGGGTTAAAATTGAAGCAATTCAGATGAATATAAAACCAATGCAATAATAAGTTGACTTTACCCAGTACCCGTGACGGAAACCATAGCTTAACCCAATCCTGGGACCCAAACTTAGTTGATCTTTAGCCCAGTGATTTTTGGCATGTAAAAGAAAGGTCACATGGTTACAAACAAAACACCATCTGGGGACTATGAATATCTTAAAAGGCTAAGGGGTTACTAAATCAAAAATCGTTCTCTGCGAACCATAACCAAGTGTGGCCGGTATTTGGGAAGATATCTTGTTCTGGACCAAATGTTGGGTGGGTAGACAGACCAGATGGACCAGACTCTGAGCGAGGCGCAAAAAGCTGTTATCATCTTTTACAATGTTGAGCCTAATCATGTGTCCGTAGACTTACTCTAGCATTACACTAAATTCCACCATTATCACCAGATGTTGCAGCTCGGCTGACAGGGTGTCTTACATGCTATGTTCACAGCAGCCACAACAGATGATTTTTGCTGTAATCTGAAACAGTTAATGGTGTGTTGTGGTATCAGTCCTTCAAAGCCAAGGAGTAAAGGCTTCAACAACCCTACATTATTAAATCCAGCATAGAGAAAGCAAAGACACCAAACAGTCCCCTCAGTAGACCAGAGTGCAACACATATATGACGGTGAACACAGACACTTTACTGCATCTCCCTGTAACTTCACTTTCGCTCTCTTTATCTACTCGTAAAACCCATAGCTGAATTATTGCACTTTTTAACAGGTAACACTTTTTAGAGTTCTGGGCCATGTTTGGGCCCATGGATCAATGGATATACATTGCTGGGATAAAGCCTGAATTCTGCTATCTACGCTATATATATATATATAGGGTCGCTGAATCTGGGGCTTAGTGATTGGTTTAAAGAAATACAAACAAGGTAGAGAGTTTTTTAATCTATCTCAGAATAGATAAGAGGTGCAGCCAGACAATACTCCAATGGCAATGTGGGATTAGGGCACTGTTCACCTTAACTGAACAGCTTTGGAGTCATTGGAATGGTTATATGACCTTTTTTTGGGTTGAATGGTGGTCGTCTCGCTCCCTCCTAGCGCCTGTGAGCGGAAAAACCACCCTTGCAACTTTCGGCCGGTGAGCCGCCAGCCTCAGCAGCAGGAAGTATCGCGTGATATCAGGTGTCACGATGTAACAAATTGCTTCACGGCACTGCACACATACGCCCATTCAGGAACCGGCTAACAAGGTAGCGATGGAGTTTTTCACTCTTCATCATGGCTGACCCGGCAAAAAAGAAGCAGAAAGCTAGGAAAGCATTGTCAGAGGAACAGAGAAAGAGGAAACGGCAGACTGACCGAGCGAGGAGTCAGACACAAGTAAATGTAGGAGCTGCCAAATATCTATTCCAAAGCTGTAGGGGGAGCTCTGTAGAGAAACCTGCGAGCAAAAAACTGCATAGTGCCTCTTTAACAATCTGAAAATTTAAAAACAAACATACTTGTCAAATTTCAGTCAGAAGCTAACAACTGATCCAAATTGTATGCGACAGAAGCCGGTCCTGGCATGGAGAGGAAGGAATAAAGGATGGGATGGTGGCGTTGCACGAAGGAGGCACGGAGGAAGAGGGAGAGATGGTGGTAGAGGAAGGAAGGGAGTGTAACTGATCTGAAGAGGGAGGGTGGTGTTTTTGTTCAGCTTGGCAGGTTGAGTTGAGCGATGCTGCGGGCTGGCTTGCCCATATGTCACTACCGCTTCCACAGGCCCAGCTGTGAGGAGCAAGGGAATATGGGGGGACACTGTGTGTGTGTGTGTGTGTGTGTGTGTGTGTGTGTGTGTGTGTGTGTGTGTGTGTGTGTGTGTTTGTGTGAGAAAGAAAGAGAAGTGAGGGAGTCAGACTGCAAGAAACTGAGTATGTAATGTGCGAAAACTGTGCAATCCATTTTTTCTTAACGAGACCGTAATCAAACACTGCTGGCTGTCCAAGTCTGGCTCAAACACAAAAACACACACACACACAAAAACACACACACAAACACACACACACACACACATCATGATAGGTGGCTGAGCTGGCCAAAAGCACGATTTGTCCTTCAGACCGCCAGTATCATCCTCGGACAGATGTTCCTCCTCCTCCTGACCTCAGGCACTGGCTACAGTGTTCATAAAACACACAGTGATCCTACTCACACAATTATGCACACACACACACACACATACTGGAAAGGCCAATAAGGCTGACATTTTAAACATTTTTGGCCTTTCACACACTGAACCCAAGGATTTGCATGGCTAAAAAGAACTTGCTTGGGGAGCACGATTTTAAATGTACTGCATATTGTGATATACAGTAGAGAGGTAGGTGGGAAAAAAGTGGTATAGATGGCTATGGTACAGTAAAATCTGACCGCATGTTCCTTGTATTTGTCTTTAACTTTGCATATTTATCCATGGGACAAGGTGACAGGAGGAAAAGTTTCATAAGCCCAAAATACCATGTTATTTTTTCAACACCGACAGTACCATACTGCTGCTGATGCAACAAGCAAACAGCATTATATGATGTAAAGAAGCAGGAAAACTCATATTATACTGAAACTGTGACCTGAGTGTGCTCGGTTTGCCTGTAAGATTTATGCAGGTAAAATGCATGGTGGGCAAGACTAAGTGTCACTTTGTTACAGTTAGAAAAATGAGAGAGGTGAGAGTAAACAAACATCTCGCAAGTTGAATGCAAAGTAAGGTATTTAGGTCTGTCAACGGTTGTAGCAACTGTAGGCTGTTGTAACACCATCAAATAAATTCTAAGAAAGTAAAGGTTAGTTGAGGTGCTTGATTATATTTTCTTGTAAACAATTAGTACATATACCCATACCCATAAGTGTCCAAACACCACAGAGACCGATCTGGCCAAAAACAATCCTTCTTAATAAAACTGATAAATGGCAGAGGATTACTTTTAAGGTCATCGAGATCTGGCAGATGCTCCTGGTAAGTTGGCAGGAGACAAATTAGGCCTGGGTTTCTTCTCTCTCTAGGTGCCTCCAAAGTATGGGAGAAAAAAAACAACAACTGTACACTATCCGCAGGGATAGGCGAATTAATCAAAACGCTGAGATAAAAGCCATTTAAAACCTTGTATGTACAAGATGACCTTTTGAAAAACATTTTATTTCTGAGTGAGTGACAATTTTTATTCAAGTGGCATGTAATGGTTACTCATATACCACGACTTTTTTGTTAACATCGCCTCAGGGGTTCAGGTCAGCCATCTTACTAAAACAATCAACCTCTCTCTTCTCTTCTGAGAATCACTGCCCACCTACATTTATTACATAATTAATCCCTCCAACTCCCACACGACACCGACCTCAATGTGTTCTCCAGGGTCATAAGCAAACATGCTATCCAACCTCTGAGCCACTCTTTATGCACTGTGACAACAGTAGTTACATGCTAAAGCCAGCGAGGTGCTGGAACTTGTTTGCAGACCGGCTCATGCACTAATGCTTTCAAATTCACCATCAAAGCCGCAAATGGGACCACCGACAGGCACAGGAAAGCTTTTACCAAAGAGCAAAATGTACTCAACAATCCTATTTATTTGAAATTGCTACAGTTCTACACATACTTCTTAACGTGATATAGTGTGGCTATTCCCCAGCTCTTTTTTAAACTTACAAACAAGGCTTGTGCCCCACGTCAGTTTGGTCTTGTGTAACACTGGCACAGTTGGGGTTAGCGCAGCCCGGACACATGACTTGCAGGGGGACAGGGCACTGGTGCATGGCGGTGGTATATGAAACTCTGTCAGCTCCTATTAATGTGAGATGAGGAGGAGGAGGAGGAGGAGGAGAAGGAGGAGGAGGGTACGCAGCCATCACTGCCAGCCCTCTTACTCCCCCTACAGGCCAGAAAGAGTCAGAGCAGCCTGCAGAGAGATTCAGCAGTGAGAAAAATGGGAGTGAATTCTCACAGATCTCAAAGATAAGATAAGAGTCAAAGGAATGTCAGGTCCAGAAAACATATTACATGCTCTCACAATTGCCTGCATTGATTTTTCCAACATCGATTTTGCTGAGTGGTCCAGTTAGCGTGGAGGTCCATAAGCAGCCTGCTTCATTAACACATTCCACATTCTTAAACTACTGCAAATGTCTTCCAATGTGTTAGATGTCAAAATAAGTGAAATATGATCATATTAGTATTACATTAGATGTCCAACGTCAAACTGTTACCAATTATCAGTCAGTCAATCTACAGGACCCCAGGAAGGCTAGAGGCACACACACACATACACGTGTAAATCTATTAGTTTACCATTCTCATGAATAGTGCATTATTGCACTGCTGCTCACACATCATTTTTATAATCAATTAATCGGCTGATTTTTTTCTCAATGAATAAAGTATAATTTGGTCTATAAAATGTGCTAAAATAGTGAATAACGCATATTGTATTACAATTTCATAAAGCTCCAGGTGACATCTTTAATTTACTTGTTTGGTCTGACCGACAGCCCAAAGATATTGAATTTACTATCATGTAAGACAGAGACAAGCTAAAGATGCTCACAATCGAGAAGCCGAAGCAAGTGAACGTTTGGCATTTTGCTTTGATTTATGTGATTAATCAATTAACAGTTATCAAGTTTTTCAGTTCTAGTTAAAACTTCTCTTCCTTCTTTCTGCTGCAGCCGCAATGTACACTGCTCAAACACATATGGCCAACAAGTACTGAATACTAAATGTAAAAAAAAGAAGAAAAAAAAGAGAATGCAACAACACATGAACAGGGTGTCCCATTGGTAGTATTAAAGGTGGATAAAAAAAGAGCTGCACAATATCATGTAATCAGATTCATAATTCCTGCATAAATGAGTTCCTTTCTGAGGTCTAAAGTGTTACATTTCTGTTATAACTGCATCATAGAAGTGTTGATTCAACTCTGTGCTAATATTTGAGGTGTTGGACTGCATCTATTTGTACCACAAAAATATTTTATAATATTATGATCACACAGACAGACTAACACTAAGCGACATTTTCTGCTGCTTGAGGCTGCACATTTGCTTGTTTTCTAAGTGACACGTTTCCATTTTTCTTGCTCAGACTGCACTGGAAAAAATTTTCTGCCAATCATATACTGTACAGAAGCTTGAGAGAGATAGCATAGAAGTCACATTCATTTGTACTGAATGACAAGAAGGGGAAAAAAGATTTGCAAAAGAGGGCACTGTAATTATAGGCGGCATGTTTTGCCTCGTCATTTTTAATTTCACAGGCGTTTCTTGAACTTTCAAGGGTATTTTGCCCTGGATGCACAGTGTCATAACGTGCCACTCCGACAACACATCTTGTCAGCGTATCTATTATCCTTGGCAATTAAATTGAGCCATGTCACTGAGGGTGTAATCCCATTCTTGCCATATGAAGTGCCTCCACTTCATCACTAGGAAACAGTTCAATGAACACAACACAAGAGCTACACAGATGCACGATTAACAGAAATTTCCATAGTGACACATTTCAAACACAACAGAGGAGTCTTGTTCCCTGAAGCGACACCTCATCTCTCCAGGATGATGTCTCTGCTGCGTCTTTCTGATGGCCGTCATTCATTTAAAAGATAAACACAAAAAAAAAAACAGAGCAGCAAATGAATAGAGCTGTGAGGAGCACAGAGACAGGTGGCCTGTGGGAGAGCCAAAGACTCCTGCCAGTCACCCCAGAGAGAGGGAGAGAGGAAGTGGATGGAGTGGGCAAGTGGATGAGGTGAAAGGGTGAGGGCAGAAAAGAGGGAGAAACTGTGAAGGAGAGATAAAGGGGAGGTTAAGAAAGAGAACATGGAGAGAGAGGAAGTGTTTTAGCAATGAATATGGAGACAAAGGGAGGGAGGGAGGGAGGGAGGGAGGGAAGGAGGGAGGGAGGGAGGGAGGTAGGCAGAGAGTGAGAGATTGGGCAGAGTAGCGGGGGAGAGAGAGGAGATGGAACAACAGATGGATTAGATAAAAAGAGGAGAGATAGGAGGCAACAGAGAGAGAGAACGGGAGAAAAGGTAAGAGCATGGATCGATGGAGGGCATTAAAATCAGGACTGAGTCTGGAGGAGGCAGAGATACAAGAGAGAGAGAGCAGGGGATTGGACAGATGATGTTGACCTCAGATGCTAAGCATATAAGCAAACAGAAAATCAGAGAGGCGAAAGGCTGATATCAAAATGTGCAGGAAGCAGCATCACCGGCAGGGGAAAAAAAAACAAGATCCTCCACTGATTCTCCATATCTCTCAGCTATGGAATTGTACAGTATGATTGCTTTTTTGCAGAGCCACTGAAGCCATCTAAAACAAATGGAAATAAATTGAAGGGTGTGTGTGTGTGTGTGTGTGTGTGTGTGTGAGTGAGAGAGAGAGAGAAAGAGAGAGGAAAAGAGAGACAACCGGTCTGCATGAGGTGAGTGACAAGCATGAATATTTAACGCCTCTTGCCGTCCCTGAGGTGACGGCTATCAGCACGTCAGTCCTGCCTCCGATCCATTCACAGCTGCTGCCTTATTGGCACAATTAGACAGGGATAGGGCTCTGATTAATTGAACTGGGCTCTCCATTCAATACACCAGTACAAGGTCTCTTATCAGGTTCACAGCATGCTCTATTCCTCTGAATAATGACAAGTTGAACTACTATTGGCAGCCGTGCACACACACTACAGTGGAGTCGCCACCCGTGTGCTTTGACCGGCCACGTGAAGATCCATTACTTGATTGACTTGCTAGCATAGCTGAACATAGGAATTTACCTCTGTGCTGTGCTTAAATCAAACGCTGTACACAAATACATACTGTATAATAAACAGAGTATATAAAATACATCAAACAGTGAGGCAGATAACAATAAAATACAATTAAAGTAAGATCAAACATCCTAATACCAGAATAACTGTATCGCCACATGCAGCTTCCCCATCGTTCGTTTTTACCTGGTATTAAAATAAGGTCTGAGTGATCCAATCACTAGTGGACAGCTCTAAGTACAGGTGTGAATGCACCAAGGACGCATTGAGGATGCATTTGAGATCTGGTCACTCTGACCACATTCGGAGGTGGTCTGGGCCACATATGACCAAATTCTTTTAGCAGTGTGTAGGGGAATGTGTCCTGGGCTACATTAAGGACAGCCTACTCAGTTGTGAGCGGAACAACATGCGCATTTAAAGTATTTCTCATGCCACTGAAACCAGCAAGAATGAATTGTGTGTTTTGGATGTTATTATTTTACTGTTGGTTGATGTGTTGCTGTTTCTGTAATCCATTGTACTTCTATAAAGTGCTGACGTGCCAGAGTTTAGGGCTTTAAAGCAAATGAAAAACTACAGTATGAGTATATATGGTCTAATAACTAATACATTTGGGGAAATGACCTATGGATTTTACATGGCTCCAGTCCATTTACTGTATGGTGCTGTTATAATTGGTGTTATGAATCAGCAGTCTTGCCTTAAACTGTGTAATTTTGTGTGTGGAAATAGTTTTGTTGCAAAGCAGAGGTAGAAAAGTTGAAGAACAGTACCCTCTCCTGGCCTAGAGAGCAAGATAAGATTTTACTCACAACCAGCAGCAGTGTTTGGTACATCAATACACAAACGTGCGGACAAAAACTGTCTAGCTAATCATCACTAACACACAGCTAGGCCCATTTCAAGTTATCTGAAAATAAAAGTGGGGAAACACAGAATTGAAATAATTGAGAAATTGTTCTTTTTTTTCATTCCTCCACAATTATATTCTGCTGGTTTAACAGCAAAAGATAGCAGTTTCACTGTAGGGCTGCAACAACAAATCGATAAAATCGATAAAATTTGATTACTAAAAAAGTTTAATCAAAGTTTAACGAATTTAATTATCGATTCGTTGTGTCGCGCAACTATTAGGCAACATAGTCGCAGAGATAAAAAAAAAAATTGAGTTGAGCGCAGAGAGGAGCAGCGCGGAGCGAAAGAAAAGAAAAAAGAGCAGAGCGGGGGTAGAGGAAATACGGAGAGAGACCGGAGAGACCCGTAACGTTGTTCTGAAACACTCGGCGGAGGCAGAGAAAGGTGTGGGAGCATTTCACACTAAATAAATCAAAAACGTGTTAATTGCAAGATAAGCAAAAGCGACATGGCATGGCACAGGCGCACCACGGTGATGAGTCAGCACCTAAAACGTAAACATGTTGGAGTCCGTGATGAGGAGGAAGGGAGTTCAACAGCAGGGCAAAGTCACTACACTATCCTACTTCTGTTCCGTTCTGAAGGGAGGAACGTACCGTCCCTCCAGTAGCTCTTCTGGTGCTGCTGTTTACTCGTTATCCAGCTGAGCTGGAATAACTATAAGCTAATACAATTATGACTTTTTTTCAACTGCATGTAAAAACGAAGTTAATACACTCTACAAGCACTCAAGAAAATGGAAGAAACTAATTGACACAGAAGTACGTAGATCAGGCAGGTTGAGGAAGTGAGAACACCAAAAACAGTAACAACCTTTCATTCAAAAATAACTCACAGACTCATACAGTATATCACAGATAGATCCCACAGTTTAGTGTTTTTGACTTTGAGGTTACTGGTTACACAGTTAGGATCCAGTTAAACAATGCAGAGGATTACCAAATGCTTCCAACCACAGACAACTTGCCACAGAATTAACAACCCTTGAATCTGAACCCCCAAAAGCGAGCCTGAGGCGACAGTGATCCAGGGAAGCTTTAGTTTCTGGTATAGACTGCGGATACATTCTCTCTCTGACCTCCTTTTTTAACAGATATTTGCTGAAAAGAGGGTCCTTTAAGTAGCAAAGACTGTGTGAAACTATTTTATAACAGACCATGCTAAGAACGCTGTCAACCTATGTTTTACCCCAAGAGACATGAGGACGGATGTTATTTTCACACACCACAGTACGGATACTCCTCACATCTTTTAAACTAGCTGTAACTAGAGTTGGGTAAGATAAAATCTGTATACAATCATAATCCTATATGAAATCTTTGAATATTGTCCTTTGCTAATAAAACAAAACAAACAGAAGAGATACAGTAAAAATTGTTTTAAAGCTGCACCAATCAATATTTTTTTATAAACAATAATATATTCCCCTCAAGATTCAGTGGAGACCAGAACTAAAAGTAGAGTGAATATTGGACTTAAATTTGCCAGGTGGCCAGAAACATCATGTTCATATGGTAATATTAGGACATCATGTTTACAGCTTGTTGCACTGCCCTCATGTGGCCAAAAAACTAATTAATGCAGATTTAAGTCAATTTATAGAGTCAGAACTTGATGCATCTGGGTTTCTTACAAACTTGGAAACAAATCCAAAATAGAATCCACTATCAGAACCCAAGCATAGTTATAATAATAATAATAACAATAATAATAATATAATAATAATAATACAACACTTACATAATACTACTACTTATATAGCACCTTTCATACATGAACTGCAGCTCAAAGTGCACTAGCTGTAACACTCTTTAATATGTGATGTGAACATGTAATAATTCAGCATATTAAGTACCATGTGTAAAGTTTACCGTATAATAGTTAAAGGTTATGCCATGTCTATTTAAATACCTATATTGCATCACAGGAGAGGGAAATATTTTAATATTTGCTTTGACACATTTATATAATGAAGACTGTTTAACCTTTATTTTTCCGGGTAAACTCAGACAGACGAATTTACCAGCTCACAACATATTGTGATAAAATGTGTTAGATGTCAAAATAAGTGAAATAAACTTCTCTTTTACATTAGAGTGGTAGATCCTCTCTAAACTTAGTGCAAAAGGTGAAAAATAAGTCTGGTTTTTTTTTTGCTCACATTATAAATTTCCGCTCTGAAGTTTTGGTCTAATACTAGGGTTTTTCCTGCATAGAGAAAGTTTTGGTACCCCCCAAAGGGGTTGTTAGTCAGCGCCAAGGGAAAGTCACCAAAAGCGCCAAAACGTTGACGCTGATATTTTACACTTTTGGCTGGCGCTGATAAGCTAGCCAAGCTGCATGAACGCTCCGCTGTGAAGCTAGCGCTAATGGGATCTCCGTTTGCAGAGTCAGGCTGTACAGGACTCTTCCGGTGACCATGCTGCCAGACCGGTGGTGCGGCGAGAAGCCGCTGCTGACTGGCGCGGAGCTCTCTCCGCCGGAGCTCCGACGGCTGTCTGTCTGCGGTGGGCTGCGCTGCCGTATGATGGCATCAGTATTAAATTTCAGTTTCATGACCGGTTAAAGAACATCTCGTAGTCGCGTGAAATATTGGTCAAATGTTATCTTTTGGCACAGTTGGTTTTAACACCTGATGCGAACCGTACGTGAGTAGGCCTACGCATGAAAACCCCAGTGAGCGTCCTGCTCCGTTTTTCTGCTGCCCCCCCATTCACATAGTGTCACGTTTTTACACTATGAAGGTTAAACACTGCTTTGGTTCACATGCATGCCGAACCGTGGTGGTCTGCTACACTACTGTATATTCAACATCACTGATAAATTACTGATCAAAAGAATGTAGCCTATTTCAAAATAGAAATATTATACTTCATAAACACAATTGTATTATTGTACAAATTAGCTACAACAGTAGCAGTTACCTTATGTTAGTCACTGCTACATTTTTCAACTTAGGAGCAAAACGTGCTCCTAAAAAAAAAAAAAGTTACCTCAAGCCCGGTTCATATTAATTAAACAAACGGGTCAAGTTTAGTCAGATCCGAGCCCAAGTCCCTGATGTGAAAACCCCCTTATTGCACTATATTCCATTTTGTTACCTGCCATTACAATTTTGTGTTTTACTTGACATAAATAAAAGACGTTTTTCACCATATATTGGTGTCAGATTGATGTATCAGAATGCAAGAAATGAAGTCTTTGACGCTTTCCTGGGGGAGAACTCCCAGTCCCCCCACTTACTGTGTGTCCGCGCAAAGGCCCATTCTGAGCCAGGAAAAACACTGAATACTAATGTTTCCCCCATTTATTTCAACTGGTGTGCCATCTGTGCAAAACCAGTATGTGTATCCCTGTTGTGTGGAGTGCAATACCTCTTCCTGGTCCAACATGTAGATCTGATTCCCGGTGTTCACACGGAGATGGGGGTTCCAGCGGTCTTGGGGTGGACGGTCTTGTGGAGGGCGGTCGTAGATGGGGCGCTCGTGCGGGGAAAGGTTGTATGAGGGACGGTCGAAGGAGGGACGGTCGAAGGAGGGACGGTCGAAGGAGGGACGGTCGTAGGAAGGACGGTCGAAGGAGGGACGGTCGTAGGAAGGACGGTCGTAGGAAGGACGGTCGTAGGAGGGACGGTTGAAGGTGGGACGGTCGAAGGAGGGACGTTCGTGGGCGGGACGGTCGTAAGAGGGAACGTGGAAGGAGTGGGCGTGGGTGCGATGATGGTGATGATAGGAGGGGGGGACGGCACACCTTGCATCTGGACAGGAGAGAAGGAGGGGGGAGGAAGGGAAAAGAGGAGAGAGAGAGGGAGGAAAGAGAAGGTCAGTTAGGATGATCGGCTGTGGAGGAGGGCTGTGATGCTGTGACACATGTCTGTCCTCATAACATCGGTGTCAGGTGTAATTGGAGTGGGTTTGATAGGTCAGCCTGAAAGATGTCACTACTTATAATGAGACCATGCAAGACAATGCTTGAATGCACTACGGTAAGAGACTTTAGAAACTACATTTACTACATAAAGCAGCAAGCATTGATACAACAAAGTAGGAAAATGATCTGGTTCAAAGAAATAGTTTGACATTTTTAGAAATATGCTTATTCGCCAAGAGTTAGATGATAAGATCGATATACCCCTCTTAACATCTAAAGCTACATTCAGGAAACACTTGGCTTATCTTAGCCTGGGAAAAGCTAGCCTGGCTCTGTCTAAAAGGCAATATCGAGCAACACATACTGTAACCCTATGGAATGCCGTTTTATTCACAATTAAATAAATGAATAAATACATAAATAAATGAATAAATACATAAATAAATACATCATGAAATAAATAAATGAGGAAAAACAAGTTGTGGTTGTAGGAGGGGTTATATGGGATGCCGTTTTATTCACAATTAAATAAATTAATAAATAAATACATAAATAAATAAATACATCATGAAATAAATAAATGAGGCAATAAATACATAAATAATTAAATAAATGTAATTATTTCATGGTACTTTTATTTCATAAGTCCATATTTATTTATTTCAAGAGACTTTTATTTCATAAGTCCACATTTATTTATTTCAAGAGACTTTTATTTTCCTAATGCCACATTTATTTATTTCCCTCTCTATTTATTTCCAGTTCTTATATGCAAATCAGGGGGCGTGGCTATATTTCACATTCAGAACAGAGCCGTGGGCAAAAAAAGGCTGGCGAACACTGTACTCTTTACCCAGCGCACAGTCACCTATTCTGGGGTAATTAGACCACCAACTAGCGCTGACCTGACGGAGCACCACGACCGGCAGTTTGCGGTGCTGTGTGCCTAGCCCACAGTCACCTATTCTGGGGTAACTAGATGACCAACTAGCGTTGACCTGACAGAGCACCACAACAGGCAGCTCGTGGTACTCTGTCCACTGCGGGTTGACACGAAAGCTGAGGCGTTGTTAAAGTGTAAATTGCAGGTCACATTTTTCATGAAGTTAAGCAATGTGCTTATTAAACATAAAGATTAGAGCCGCCCACCATTGTTTTGTATGGCTTTTTATAACAAATTGCTGAATACAATATGAAAAGTTGGATCTTTTTACAGTGGTTTTAAGCACTCCCCCTCCCTTGCACTAAGACTAGAGTTACCGTTATTATATTGAGACCTAGCAAAAATGGTGAACTATTGTGTTTGTGCGGGATGTACGATACATCAGAAACAGGGCAGAGGGTCCACCAGGACAAACGGGTGATTCGTGCCTGGGTGAGGTTTGTGGCTACGAAGTGGGCTGATTTTACTGCTGTGACCCACTCTCTCCTCTGCTGCTGCGCTGTGCCCCTGTGTGTGTGTGTGTGTGTGGCGGTGTGTGTGTGAAAGACGGCTGGCTAGCGAGGTTGTCAGGTGCTTGTTGAGTTTAACTCCGAAAAGACAGTTAACCCCAGGTTCCCATTAATCTTATGATGGACATGTGTTGTGATATTTAAACAAACGATCCGTCAACGGCGAAATAAAAGCCTCTTATTTACGAGAGTGGTCTGAGAGACCTCCGGTTTACAGCGGGGTGTCCGAGCGAGACTGTCCGAGCGACGAGCCAGCGGCCGGGGCAGGCACTGCTGGTTGTTGCGTTACTTTATGGAGCTTCTCAACTCCGAAAACTTTGAAGCAAATTGTCAATTTAACAACGATTTTCGCAAGACTGCCTATATTCGAAATCTAAACAGTTAATTTCTCGCCTAAAACATCAGAAGTGAATTTAGTGATGAATAAGACGGCGAAAATTGTTAAAATTGTCCTGTTGTTGGTCTGCCAAAGAAGTCCCATTCACCTTGTTCTAAATGTGAGATAGCCACGCCCCCTGATTTGCATATAAGAGCTTGACATAAATAAAGAGTGAAATAAATAAATGTGGCATTAGGAAAATAAAAGTCTCTTGAAATAAATAAATAAGGCATTAGGAAAATAAAAGTCTCTTGAAATAAATAAATATGGACTTATGAAATAAAAGTACCATGAAATAATTACATTTATTTAATTATTTATGTATTTATTGCCTCATTTATTTATTTCATCATGTATTTATTTATTTATGTATTTATTTATTAATTTATTTAATTGTGAATAAAACGGCATTCCATATAACCCCTCCTACAACCACAACTTGTTTTTCCATTTCAGTTTTTGCATTTAACAAAAAATATGCAATAAGTATTAGAGGTGCTGGTAGGCAATTTAAAAAAAAAATTTAAACCTCGGGACAGAGCCAGGCTAGCTGTTTCCTTGTTTCCAGTCTTTATGCTAAGCTAGGCTAACCGTTCCTAGATGTGAGAGTAGTAGTGATCTTTTCGTCCAACTCTGTGCAAGAAAGCAAGCAAACAAAATGCCTAACTAGTCCTTTAAAAAAGGTCAAATGCTTAAAAATGCTTTAAAAGCCTTAAAACACTTTTTAAAACACTAGTTCACTTTTCATATTTTCCTATAATTCACTAGTCCAGAGGATAAGTCCTTGTTTTTCCCTTGCCCTTGTTTTCCTAACATCATTCCCATTCACACAAACGGTACAAACATAAAACAAAAGCAGAGGCAGTTCCCATGACTAAAACATGGGTGCTGAGGCACGGCTGAGAAAAGCAGAGATATTTCATTTATAAGCAGCAGGCACTTGATAGTGACTCTGCAAACACACCCTATGAATGTCAAATCAAGTCTCTGTCCCTGTTAGTTTTATAGTCACAGCTAAAAATGATAATTGTCTAATTGAAGAAGTCCTAGATCCAGCTCACCACCAAAATCTAATCATCTGTTCCTTGGCCTGAGGCTGTCCTGTCCACCACATTTAACAGAAATCTGTTCCAAGGTTCCTGAGATATCCTGCTGACGGACAGACAGAGAAACTAAACTTTAATCTCCTCGGTGGGGGTACAGAATTATCTTTGACGTTATCCCTAATTCCAAGGATCAATCAAGAAGATGTGGGAAAAAATGAAACATTATATCTGAGGGCTCTGTGCTTTGGATAATTTAGGGAATTGATCACACAGTGTTGGAGGCATTAATATGGATTTTCTTCTCCAAGGTAGCAGTTTCACTTCGTCTTCAATGAAAAATGTGTGGCTAAGGACCTTTGGTGAATGAGGCACTTTGTCTTTTCTTTCTTCGCTCTAGCCTTATTGCACTGCTTTAACTTATGTTTTAACTTAAGGAACAGTTAAAATAGGCACAGAATAATACTAGCCCATGCTGTTTGTGTAATCTGTTCAAGCTTTTATCAGTCATAAAATGTAATTCATGCTAACAGTACGTTTGTGCACTTGTAACACTTTTCCATAGGTTAAAATTCTCTTTCTCTGTGACTTGTTCGACATATCTTGATGCATTGCTCTAATATTGACCTTGCATTTTCCCTCCCTCCTCTTAACACACCTTATTTATTATCTCTGTTTAAGCTCTAGACATTTGTATTTCTTTTCCATGAAGCAAAAGGCAACAGCAGCATCTCTCACATGCTTCCCATTACGCCACTGAACATTTTCAGCTACGAATACAAAAGCAAACGTCTTGAGGCAGTTCCTCGCTTTATCCTGTCTGATGCTGGAATTCAAAGACTCCACTCTTTTAGAAACAGTCCAGTGGAACATGCCTGCAAACAAGGCTGAATCAATTGTACTTTGCTTTAATATTCAAAATAAAAAGATGACAATATCTCCCTATAAGGAAAATCACCACTCCACTAACATCAATTTTATATGCTCTGTGCCAGGGGGAGATTCGTGAACTAATTTGCACTGAAAACATGTGATCTTACCAAGTTAAAACAATAGGATAAATGTGATTTTCAAAATGAATCCTGGGGTAAACAAGTTGAGAAAGACTTCTGATGGGTGTGCAGCTCACATCTCCTGAATGAAAAGCCAAATTTACACTCACAACATCTGCAGGGTACACACACACACACACACACACACACACACACACACACACACACACACACACACACACACACACACACACACACACAGATATTTGTTTGAGACTCTGCACTCTCTCCTTTTGAAAGTAAGCCAGAACCAGTCACCTTCTGCGGCCCACAATGCAACACTACAGCATGTCACAACCGATTAGTTTACTGCATCATCACTTCTGAGATTCTTCCAGACAGTTGACGTATACAGTGGTTCTCCATCCACAGCCACAGCAGAAAAACAGACAATCGTCTTAATTGTGGCAAAATTACAACTCAGGTGATCTTTCAAGTTCCTGTCTGAATTATGAATCGAGCTGCTGAAATATATATGAGCTCCTAAACAAGCACAGCTAATTAATATGGGCGATTTAAGGAATGGAAAGGAGTGAAGCATGAAGAGTGGGTTCATGGAAAAAAAAAAAAAAAAAAAACATTTTAATTCTTTTATACATGGACCCACATGTGGTCACACAGTTTCCATCTCACTGAAGAAGGGAGAGGTTTGTTGTCTTGCTTAGGGGCCCTTCAATAAGACAAATGGATGATGTCTTTCTATAGTGGGATGATCACTCTAAATCTCAGCTGCCATTTAGTCCAGTCACAAAATGTTGCACATCTACAGATAAATGTCTTCTGTTGTTAAAAGAAAAATATGATGTTATATGAATCATTTGGGTGAAGAGAAACTCGAGGCTATGAATATGGGCCACAGTGATGAGGCTGCGTCACGGAAGCCTCCACTCAGCCTTTGTGTCTGCACAAAATTTAAAAAGAGAGCAAAAGGGATTTAAGTGGGAAAGACTAGTATATAGGATGACAAAATAGCCTTTATGCAATTTTTGGCAGCCGGTTGAACAATTTGTTTTAATCTTATTTAATTTGTTTTCTTCTTGTAGAACACTTAATGCCAGGGCTTTCTAGGTCTGAAACTAATGGTTGTTTACATTATCGATTAATCTGCCAATTTATTTTAGAATGAATAATTGTTTGGTCTATAAATCATCAGAAAACATCCATCACAAATATCCTAGGGCACAAGGACAAGGACCTCATTAAATGTTTTGTTTGACCAACGGTCCCAAACCCAAAAATATTCAGTTTACTTTAATGTAAGATGACGAAAAGCAGCAAATTCTCACATTTGAGAACCTGGTACTATCCGAAGCTTGGCATTTTGCCTGAAAAGGGACTTAAACGATGAATTGATAAACAAACTAGTTGCCGATTCATTTTCTTTTCTTTCGATCCACTACTTAAATCCCAGACTCACATTATATAGGTGTCAGTTTTACCCTTTAAAAGGTCCAAGTGATGCTTATGGAAGCAACCGGATATTCACAAACAATTCTGAAAATACATATTGTGGATTGCTTTGTGATATGCTGTCAAGATTATGACTGGAATGGTTGTCTCTCATCAGGACCATGAATAAACAGCTGAAAAAGCATTTTAAGGCTTTACGCTCTATTAATCTGCTATGAATTATGTTGCACAGCGGGTTATTAGGAAATGTTATTTTCAAAGGCTAAATGGCAAAATCTTTTTGTTGCAAAGGGAAATTGTAAAAGTGTTTTGGTGTGCATCACACAAAATGTTCCAGTTGTAAGCACCTCCATATATTTCATCGTAAAGAGGAGTTATGGTGATCTATCACTGCTGACTTATTCTACTCTTTTTATGCATTGTTCTTATCTGTGGATGGGTGTGTTGTCTTTGAGCCAAACTGTAAAAGCAGATGTGATTCTGAGTAAGTGCACAATGAACCGTTGGTCGTTATCACCGGCCTCCAGAGACATAAAGCACTGTGTGGCGTGCTCTCTCCCTTTCTCCAAGAAGCATCTCAGCCCTGGAATCCAAACTTTGTAACTGTGCAGAGCAAAGTCATGATGCTGAGATATTCACTGGAGGATAGCAGCGTGAGTCATCCACAGCCCAATCTGCACTACTCTACTGTAGGCCTACCTCTCCACCCCAGAGGCTGCCTATTAAGGGCCTGTGAAGCGCAGTGGACAGAATTTCAATGAGCAGACTCATTCTTCTGTCTGTCCGTTCGTACGTACAGGGTGCACATGTATACTGTACACTAACAATTTGGCACAAGCAGAAATGCTGAGATGCCTCTTTTCTCCGCTCGTCTTCCTCTCTCCATCTTTCATTCACTCTCCACGGTCTACTCTCTGCATTTCCCTTGCTCTGCCTTTGTTCCTCTCTCTCTCCTTCCTTCGGTGTGGGCTCTTTTCCTTTTTCTGCCATCCCTAGCAGTTTACAAAGAAAAGTCCCACGGACCAATCGGATGACTGGTCAGCCTTAGTCAACGTTGTCATTACTGTAACCCGACAGGCCTAATGTTGATTTATACACATCGCTGAGCTCCAAAACAGCGCTAAAAATAAAGCTTGCAATATCCCCGGGCCGCCCGCGGCAGATAATGTACTCCAGCAAGCATGGTGAACCAAAGCATCTTACTTTCTAGGCGAGAAAGCACCACACAGTGCACATGTCATTACCGTGACTTCAGCTGCACCAGTATTACATATTATTGCTTTCCAACGGATTACCGAAAAAAATATACCGACAGAATACAGATGTTATTTTGTCGAGAATGAATATATGGAAGGCAGTGAGAATAGATGCAATGCTGCACTTTGACAAGCTGTGAGTCAGAGTGGTGCATATGTGAAGTACAGTAGGCTGCTGTCAGTGCTGAGTCAAGGGGGGGATGTCAAGTGTCAGCAGCGGGGTCACAGAGGCCCAGAAGTACGAGGCTTCTCGCTGAATAAGCACATTGGTCATGCTCTCAACTTCTGCTATATGCTGCAAAGGAGAAACTCCACCTCATCAGCCTTACAATAGTCTTGGTCATGGTAGTGGATTGGCATGAGCATTTAGCACAATAAATAATAGTAATAATAATCTTCATTCAGAAACCAGGCTTTCCTTCATTAAAAGCTAATCAGTATAATTTCTCTGCTCCATTGCACACAATTACCTAAATATATCTGTGGGGGGTTGATAGGTATGTTGATCAATACCTATTACGCAACGATTACCTCACAGGGTGGTGAGGCCTCTGTCTTCCAAAACTCAATACCCAGCACGAGCAATTTAAAGCGCTCACAATCTCACCAGCTCCCCCCACAACTAATTCTACCCAACTACCCAAATAGCTTGAAGATGAAGTACTGTACGCTGGTATGAGCAATCAACCAGCGACCAATTGTTCAGCTATGAAAAAGACGGCAACGGTGCCATTACAGCATTTTGCATCATGACACCAGACACTTCTGTTGGATCTCTGCTTTAATTAGGTATCTCGATCGTAAAAAATGTGACTTTATTTGTGCCAATTACAGGCTACCATCACTCACGGGTACTGGTGGAGTCGGAGGCGGTGTCAGACTAGACCGAGTAGGAGATAAGTTGTATCTGTATTACTACAGTTACAGCTGATTACTAAATGTCATTTTAATGATCACGTTGTAAAGGCTAGTTTGGCTTTTTTTGTAATTATATTGGGTATAATGGGGCCTTTGATACTTATTATAGTAAGCTTAAACGCTTACTATAATTGTTGCTTAACTATAAGTCTGTTTTATGACACAACAGCAAACCAAAATCTACTATAAACTAAATAAATAATGACCCACTAAAACACACTTTGAGTTGTGGGACATCTATAGTACATCTATCTGTTGTAGGCCACAGTAAATACTTATTTTTTTTGTTTGTTTTATCTAGAGATGCACCGATTGACCGGCTACCGGAATTGGCCGATTTTTACGTGATCGGCCATGAACGGCGACCGGCCGGTCAGTCTGCATCAGCATCGCACGTGCACACGCAGGGTTTCCACTATATGCATGTAGCAGCAGCACACCGCTGCTCCTTCAGCTGTTTATGAAATGTAATAAAGTCGGAATTATACACGGCTCTGCAGAGCCGTCTGCTCTACTGAACTCTGGCGAACAGTCAGCCACTCTCTCTCTCTCCCCTCTGAGGCTGAACAACTGGAACATGAAAAACGCACTCACGCGGGTCCCGTGAAATATGACAGCTACAGTTTATCGGAAAATGGCGTTGGGCACACTGATAGATAAATAAATAAATAAATAAATGTACTGTTTATCAGACCCCAGATGAGGCAAGAAGCTAATGTTAGCTGTGCTCCCTCTGCCTCTGATGCCCCGCTGCAGGAGACGTTGTATTCCTCCGACAGTGTTGTAACGTTACTGTTTAAAACACTTTCCAGGTTAGTGGGGATGCATGCCACTCAAAACCAACATTAAAAACGTAGTAATCTTCCCTCAGCGTTTAGTTTTGTTGCTAAACTGTGTGTAAAATGAGCGGCGACGTTAAATCATCCGTTTCAGGTAACGGCACCCTAGGGTACCGTCTATTTGCTGGATTGTTCCGAGGTAACCGTCAGTAGCTAACGTTAGCAGATAAGCCCGTTGACAGCAACGGTATTGTTCATATTTATGCACAATGACAAATAAAGCAAACTTGCTAAACAAAGGAACTACACGCTGTTTTCAGGTAACGTTACTGTTGACGTTCAAACATGCCTTGAATTGATTTACATGTGATTGCCACAGGCCCGTGTGTGTGTTTTGAGAAATATCTTCATACTGCAAGTCTATATTTATTGTATTTTTATTTGTTATTTATATATTATGTTATTGCCATTACCTGTTTTCATACACACAGAAGTTTAGTTTGCTAAATATATCAATTATTTTTAGTGTGATTTTGGATGTGAAAAGAAGGAAATGGTTCTTCCATAATGTTGCACTTTAGATGTTTGTGAATTTTCCACACCAGGAGTAATTTATATAGATCTATTTTATAGCGATCGATTATCTGTACAAAAAATGTTCTATGTTCTATGCAAAATGTTCTATTAAAGAAAAGATAGAAAATAAATATTTGTGTGCTGTAAAGTTGTTAGAAAAAATGAAATCGGAATCGGTTAAAATTGGTATCGGCAGGTTAAACTCAATGAAAAATCGGCCTAGAAAATTGTTATCTGTATTTTAAGATGTTAATCTGGCCCTTTTCCTCTTCCTTCTAACTACTGCTGTGTAATTCTAAGTGGAGTATTGGACAGATTGTACACACGTCCCAAACAGCAGAACACAGCTCTCCCAACTATTGGAAAGGGATGATCCGATGCAGAAACAGAATGACGTGGCCATTCTTTATTTCACACAGGCCTGAGGACAGATATGTCTTCACATATTTTTCAACAAACTTAAATAGGCGGTCTGACCACTGTCACTAATATACAGTCTTGCTTTCCGATGGCTGTGGATTGTAGTGTTGTGGCAATGACATTTAGTTTTTTTTCTGAAAACAAAAAGTGAATCAAAATGGGCCTAATATAAAACAGACATTACTTCTGGTGAACTTTTCTGTGACTTTTCTGTGACTTATCAGAATTTGCCTCCGACTTGAATTTGTGACTTTTGAATTTATGGCGACTACTGGGTTAATTGCCAGCACATTTATGAAGCTGTGTTGTGTGAGCTAAAATTTCCCTGTATGATGCCCACGCTTTATGTGTCTATCTATCACCTATCAATATTTCTACATGAAAATGGATCAAATGTCGATGTGTAATGTAAAAAGGGGTCGCTTGTAGAAAGGAACCAACAGAGGATTATCACCTGACTGCAACTCTCTAGCTTCAGTAGGTATGCAACAATTCAGCTTTTCCTATCCCGATACGGATTCAGATACCTCCACTAGGGTCTCTGCCATTACATTACATGTCATTTACTGTAGCTGACGCTTTTTTACAACTGCTATATATGTCAGAGGTTGAACGCCTCTGGAGCAACTATGGGTTACATGTCTTGCTCAGGGACACATTGGTTCCATATCCACTGCGCCATCACCACCATGCCAATACTGGGTACCAATCCGATACGAGTGCCCTCTTTTTCCCAAACTTTTAATCTGTATACTTCAGTGTGTAAAATTAAAGTAATTTTTATGTGAGGTAACATGAGGCCAGGGATTGCTATGGCACTAAAACGCCAATGCCCCACCATGACTGAGTGAAGGTAGTGACTGAAGAAACGACATTGATATTGACAAAGAAATTGTATTTAATGTGAATCAATCACATCAGGGCCGATACCTAATATCGATCTGGTGCATCAGATCAGCACTAGAGACAGACAAAGTTAGTAACTAGCTGGTGAAAATCGTGGAGCGTTTAGTGGCTAAAAAGACATAGCTATACGTAAGATATTTTCCTCAGGAGTTGGTGGCAACCAAAACAGAGCTAAAAGACAAGTAAATATTGGACTTAAATTCATCAGCTTGTTAGAAACACAACTCAAAATAAATAAGTGTTTGCTAACACAGTAGCAACATTATAAGGTGAAAATATGTTAGGGTTGAAGTTTTTCAGCTTGTTCTGAAGTTCTTCTACCCCCAAGTGGCCAAAACAATTAATAATGCAGCTTTAAAGTATACCCACAGATCACACTGAATACTTCTTAAATATACTGTACATCAAAGTCACAGGGCACCCTCTGTGCATGCATCCCCTTGGCCTAAGCACTGATACCTACCTTCCATCAGCACCTAATCCTCCTCTTTAGCACTATATCCACCTTCGCTCAGAACTGTATGTACCTCCTCTCCACACTATACTCCTTTTCTGAGTACTATAGGCCGTCTCAGGGCTGCTACAGAGCTGAAACATAAGGCTTCTGAAGTAAAAACTCACTTGCTAATCACTGTAGTCATAATGTCTTTCAGTGTAAAAGTGTACATTTACAATCACCAACTCAAACTATAATGCAAAGAAATGTATGCGTCTGTCTGTATATGTGTGTGCCCACATGTAGGTGTGGTGTTGTGTTGTCTGTGTGTAGACCAAAAGCAGTGAATATGTAAAAAATAAAAACTGCCCTTCCCGTACTCAAACTACTGTATCAATCTAGGCAAAAGCTTTGATCCCTACAATGGGTCCACTTCAACCATGAAGGAGAGATGTTCGATGAGAGGGAGGGGTGTGTGTGTGTGTGTGTGTGTGTGTGTGTGTGTGTGTGTGTCACAGAGAAAGAGAGAGAGTGGTAGAGGCAGAGAGAGTATTCTCACCTATCAGATCATTCACCCAGCCCTCACGCGGCACGTCCCGGGTTCCCCATTGCTCACCCAAAGCGTCCACACGGCGTCACTGTTGCTGCACTGCTAGCGCCTTGAATCTGCCCCCAACTCCACCACACAGGAAACAAGGTTACTGCCCAAGAGATGTCACTTCCGAAACACCCACTCCCGCTCGCTTGCTCGCGCTCGCTCCCTCACGCCCCCAGCCTATTGCCATGACAACCGAGAAAAGAATAGAATATAAGTGAGTGTTAAAGAGACAGAGGGATCAGAGAGGCAGGAGAAAGAGGGATGCAAAGAGAGAGACGGAGACGGGAAGGACAGAGAGGGAAAATGTGGAAGAGTGAAGCAGAGGAGAGGAAGAGAATAGGCAGAGAGAGAGAGAGAGAGAGAGAGAGAGAGAGAGAGAGAGAGAGAGAGAGAGAGAGAGAGGTAAATGAGTGGGCGGGGAAAGGATGGATGACGGAGACGAGGGTGAGAGATTGAGAGAGAGAGAGGGAGAGGGAGAGAGAGAGAGAGGAGGCATGTGGTGGGATGCAATCATGGGGGAAAGGGAAGAGGAGGAGAGAGGTGTAGATGCTGTGGATGCCGTGAAGGAGAAGAAGAGAGAAATGAAGTGATGAAAGAGAGAAAGAGGGAAGGAAGGGAGGAAGGAAGGAGGACACTTTTTTGGGAATAGGGAGCCCACATCTTGTTCCCATAGCAACACAGCCATCCATGAAATACTGACTTGTACCTCACTCTCTTACTCTCTCTGTTTCTGTCTCTCCATCCCTCCCCCTCTCCTTTTCTCTTTCCATCTCTAACTATATATACACACACAGTGAGCGTAAGTTGGCACTGAGAACGCATGCAGTAATCCAAGCTCTGCAACATTGTCAAACACATCAAAAGGTACCAAATATACCATCAGTGTATTGCTCTGCAGGAATTAATCTGTGTTGTTACACTCACAGTAGCTGTGTCTAAGATAGGTTCAGATTTTATTAAGTTTGTCTTAATACAATACTAATAATATGTTAAGAGAGTACTGGGTGGCTGTAATCACTCCACCAATCCTCTCCACACTGGCTGTAAAGTGATTCATTCCTAAAGCAACTACACTGTAAAGGCCGGAGCATGCTAAAATGAACTAGCTTTTACATTCCGTGTGAACCTGCCTAAGTGTTTGTACTTACTCCAAGTAGCCAGAGTCGCAAGGTGGGGCAAAAAGCCGGTTGTACAAAAGGATACAACAGCACACACTAAAGGAAAGTCTGTCCTCAAAGGAATATGTTTACACAAAAAAAGTGATAGGAGCTGTGTGAAGAAGTTTGACAAATTAGTTTGTCGTAGTCATATTAATTCTGATGTCAGAAAGGTTCACACACACTCTTCCATGATCTTACAAGCGCTTTGTTTTGAAGCATATTGACGCTGAACTTTTGTGGCTACAGAGGGAGTTGTGTGAAGTCTGATAAATTGCCTCAAGTGATGTCACATGAGTCAGTTGAGGCTGAAGACTACAAGTCTGAAAATGAAATAAATCTGGGGGTTGGGAGTTAGAAAGAAGTGAGCTTACCAGACCTTCTTATCTCTGCTTGAGGCTAGCGATTCAAGGCCACATTAGATGCTACAAGCAAAACACACGCAACTATCCGACCCAACTGCCGGCAGTTGAGTTGCATTATGGGTAATGTAGGCACCAGGTTTTGACAAGATAGAAGACTGCATGGATGTCCATTATGAGTCAGACAATGTTATAGGAGAGCAACACTAAAACACAAGGACGGAATCTGGCAACTAAAAAAAAGCCATAATTCTGGAAGATACCAACTTGATTTGGCCAACCCATCATTTACGCTTCAGGTGAATTTTTGCATTTAAGAGTTGCACCAATTAGGAGTCACTTCACAGCTAGTACGGAGAGGAGGAATGATTACAGTGACAACTACTTTAACTTGCATGAGGCATGAGAGTCAGTGTTCTATTAAGATGGACCCATCCTTAAACCGTAAAAATCGGGCTCCATTCATAAGCTGACCTCGAGATAAAAGACAACATGCAATATGTCTAAAGGAGGAAGGGGGATCAATATGGCCATCACCACGCAATGAATCTCAATGAAGTCCGACTTTCGACACCAACTCCTGGCAGCCTCTTCTCGAACCCCCCTCCCTTCCATTTTCCCAACCATATCTCCCCTCCTTCTGCCCATCTGTTTATCAGCGCCCCCCTTTGCTCTCTGGCTCCCTCTCTGGCACCTTCTTCCTGGATGTGGCCTTCTCTTTTATACCCCCCTGAAAACCTTTCATCTCACTGCCCACACCCACTCCTCCCCTTTTGTATTTACGCCGTCACTCTTCCACCCTTTCATCCTTAATATTCCTCAATTTGGGAGTTAAAAAAAAAAAAAAAAAAAAAGATCCATCCTAGAATCACATTTCTACCATTTACCTCTATCCTGTTCCCTCTCACTCCTCCATCTTCTCTCACACTTCTATTTTTATTTCTAGATCTCTGTGATGTTTTCTCTGCCTCTGCAAATCTAAATTCAAATGTACCTACCTGGCTTTCAGTGTGATCTTTTCTTTTCTTATATGTGGCCTTTTCCTTCTTTCTTGATCTCCCTGACAAATTTAAATGCTTCACATAGACACACACGTTAGGATTAACAGATTGCTTATAATAATAACTACACAATGAACAATAAATACAAATGACTCATCTGTTCAACTTTTGTGTTTAGTACTTTTGTGTTCATCTATGTTCATTACTTGTGTGGAATGGCAACTGCGGCCAGTATTAGCATCAACAACCTCAAGATGTCCCGGTCATTCATTTGCATTTACTTGCATAAATCTTAAACTTGGAGCTCTTGACCATATTGCATATGACAATGATATGCCACATGCCTCAATAGAAAATAAAGAAAAAATAAATTAAAATGTTTGATTGTGTCTAATAAACTGAAAAGTCCATGTAAAACAGTATTTTCTCTTCAACATTTCAATTTGGTGAGGATTTCCCCTAAGATTCTGAATGGGCAGACTTAACTTGCAAGTAAATACAGATGAATGACAGGAACGGTTTGAGCCCATTCAGGCTTTGGCCAATAGCAAAGTTGGGCCTGCCCGTTATATCTGTTCGGTAGCCTTCTCTCACAAATCTCCCTCTGCTGCTCTCAGTCTCCCACTCGCTTACACTCACTCCCACAGCTCTCGTTGCCTCTCTTCCGCTCGTACTCTCTCCCTTATTTTCTGTTCGCATCTCTCCTTCACTTACCTAAGGTCTTTAAACTATAACTGTAGCTCTCTCATTCCAGCAAGCCTCTATCAAAATGTCAAGTAAATCTTTTCTTGCAAACTTTTAATATGTCACAGATATATATAAAAAAAAAAGTGACTTAAGTTGTGTGTATTTTTACATCAGGTATGCAGGCTGAAGCATTTCCTGCATGTCGATAAACATGAGGAAAAAATATTCCTTGTAAGAATCTATTTGTCCGTGCCAATATTGTCCATATCCAAGAACAAAAACGGCATGACATACAATACAATAATGTAGGAGCTAAAGTCATACAAATAAAACAAGCACCCCATTCATGGGAGATGCCTAAGATATTTCTGTACGGTCAGGTATGTAAAGATTTCAGAATGTCCAGGCTGCTTTTGTGCTGTTGTGCGCCTACACTGAACAACACAATGTTGGTTGCTCATGCCAAGTCTATGTCGTAATCAAGTCATCATTCACATCACTTTTTATCTCTGACTTCTATGTGAAAAAGAAAAAAAAAAGAGAATTAATATCAGCGTTATTTGGTGTGTTATAATTCCCAAAAGCTAGTTAGATGGAAACTCAGTCTCTCTCTAATAGACTCTCCCTCTCACACACTGTGATTTTTGCTCTTACACTCCCTCACTCTCATGTTCTCTCCCATAACTCCCAAGTCCACCATCTTTTTATCTCTCTCTGACTTTAGATCTCTCCTGCATTTTGCTCTAAACAGTCTGACAGGCTATGCAGGAAACTCCCCAGGTTGCTCTGTGAGGCCCTTTTCACTCAGGATGTGAATAAATAAACACTATGTGGGGAAAATGAGACGCTGGACATCTCTCTCTCTCGCTCTCTCTGCTGCTTCATTCAGAGGTGTAGCCCTGCCGAAGTCTCCACCTGACTGTGAAGGTGATTTTCATTGTGCTGAGAGGTGAAAATAAAGATGAATGGGGAGAAAGAGCGTGTGCACGCGCGCGTGCGTGTGTTTATGGCGTGTGTGAGCTTGCATAGACGTATAGTATAGTAATACCACATAACTTTGTGCAGTTTTAAATTGTTTTAAACCTGTTTTATGTTCAGTGGCAACTACAAAAATTGTGCTATTGTCTGATGGCTCGTTTAACCTAGTTATGGGAAGGATAGGTTAGGTGGAACTATTATTTCTAGCTGGAACCCCAAAGTTCAATTCAAGCGCCTCAAGCTGGAAATATGGAAGGGGAAATACTCAATCATGCGTTTTTTAGTAATATCAACATTTCTCAAGAAGAGCTGCACAGGAGGCCCCAACAATCAGCACAGCCAAAGGATCAAAATGTAGCTAAGAAACATAAAACTGACGCACTCTCAGAAAGCCAAAGTATTTTTCCTTGCCAGGTTCAATTAGGGTTAAGGTGTGACATAAGGTGTGATTCAATGAAGGGAATTAAGATCTTGATATTTCACAAGTTTTTGACAAAATATGCTCCCATTTCCTGCCAAAAATGTGTGTGTGCGATTCAGTGGTGGAAGTATTGAGATCTTTTACTTAAGTAAAAGTAGTAGTACCATAGTGTAAATACACTCATTTAACCTGCATTTCAAATCTTACTTAAATAAAAGTACATAAATATTAGCATCAAAATATACTTAAAGTACCTGAAGTACAAATACTCATTATGCAGAATGGCTTTTTTCAGTGATGCATTAATGTGTAAGCGTCACTAATGTTGCAGCTGGTAAAGGTGGGGCCAATTTCAGCTACTTTATATACTGCTGGGTAGCTGAATCTATAATAATATATTATAATTTATTAGTTGCCTTATATTTTTTATTTACAATCTGAATCTGCTAAGTAACTCGTAGCTAAAGCTGCCAAATAAATGTAGTGGAGTATAAAGAGTACAATATTTGCCCCCAATATGTAGTGGATTAGAGGTACAAACTAGCAACTTTCTTTGAGACATTCTTTGAGTTTATGTACTTAGTTACATTCCACCACTGTTGTGCTTGTGTATGTGTGTGTGCACCTGTGTGTTTGAAAACTGAAGACCGTGTACTGAAACAAAGACGGCTTCACAAACCTCATTGTTACCCGTAGTGGCTATATTCCGACCTTGAATAATATACCTTGTTAAATATTATTTAGAATCCGGGGTTGCCAACTCTAAGAAACTCTGTGCATCAGTCGTTTGCAACAAATAACAATTTGACTGATCGAGGTCCCTCAAGCAAGGCTTGTTGCTGACATCTGCAGGTGCCATAAAGCAGAGAGAGGAGATTGGGTAAGCAGAACTATTGATGTCAGGGAGAGGTTTATAGATGTCCCTGTTCTCTAGTTACTGCCGCTGGTTCTGTTTGGCTTCTCACCTAATATCATTGAGCCATTACTTACACTGGGTTTGCCTCGGACAAGAGCCACATGGTACAGTAAGCCAATATTTTATCTCCTCCCATGGTAATTGAATTTATGGTGCCAGATATTCTAAACCTCCTATCATTAAAGCGACAGAGTGCTTTCGTGCACTGAGCTCCTATCGCGACGGCTGATAACGTTTGCACACTAATCCCGCAGTTTCACTGAGTGCAGCACAGATTTAGCACCATAAAGTAACCAAAAGTTGCCATGCCATGTGTTGATTGAGTTTTGATTCATTCACCCTGCTTTGTGACACTGCTTCATGAAAATAGACCCCAATCATTTTGGGATGAGGTGCTCCTGTTGGCCTAGAGTGTAGCTGAACTTCTAAATTCACAAAGAGCCATGCTGGACAATGGCATCTACATATGTTATCTTCAGAGGCAAGGTAGCTAGTGAATGTCACGGTGATGGATACATTCCAACTGATGTGCCATTTTCAGTGTTTTGATTTTATAGTCGGAGAGAATTTCCTCTTTGTAGTTTGCTAGGTCGCCCTCACACTTAGCTGTGGTGGTTTCATTATGCGTGTATGTGCATAAACTGAGCCATAACTGTGTTAGCATAGTGGCACTTGCAAGTCATGCTCCCCGTGCCCTGACCCCTGTGTGTTTTTGTTTCTCTTTGGTGTCACCATGATGATTGAAAGCGGGTCGAGCCAAGCTGTCCCTAAGAGATAAAGAACAATTATAGTCATCTGTCCTCAATCCAGAGATAGACTGGGATCTGTGTCATTGTCTTATTACCCAAAGGGTTGTCGCTGAAACTTCTCACTCATAACACCTTAACTCATGTTGCCTCAGCAGCGTCGGACAAACAGCTGGCAGACAAACTGCAGGGGTAAAAAACCTAAAGGAAAGGGAATAGCTTAGAAGCATTCATAATCAAAAGCCGAAGTGCATTATTATAACTGTAGTAGGAGTCAGATTAATTAATAGAAGAAAAAGTGAGAGTAATAATACCAGTACCACCATGACTCATCATTAACCTGCCATTTAGCTAAAACAATACATCACATACATATAGTGGACCAGCTATGTATCTTGAGTCGAGTCCCTGCTACTATTCATCAGATTTTGGGTCGTCTGAGGTCACATCAGATATACTGACAAGAAATGACAGCCATGATGAAGGATCATCCCTTACTATAGCTACAGAAAAACAATGTAATATATACCCATTACGTTTTATTTATTCATTTAATTGACCAGTTATGTTGAGTCTTGACTCTTAATTATTTTTAACTTTGCACAGCAGGTATTTTAATTTTGTTGAGCTAAAAAGATTAGGTGGGTCCTATCCTATGCCTTAAGGAAGTGCCAACCTACAAAAACAAGAATTTCATTAGTCTGGGTTCAATTAAATTTTAGCAACCCCAAGTCTAAATACGGTCTCAGAGCCTGACAAGAATATCATTTTGTGAGGACCGACACTGTGCCACCTTACAAACACATTCTGCCACAAGATACGTGTTATTTGTGGATCATTTACAGGTGCACAAGCCTAGAACCACAGTTTTTGATCTGTAATCTATATAAATTTCAATGATAGAACACAAGCGGTGGGCGGACAGAAAGTTTAAGTTGGGATAAATAAAAACAGGGCAGTGATAAACTCCTAAATGAACGCCTAGATCTGACCATCTAACCACTGTAAAAAATAAATAAATAAGCCAAGAGCAGACAGAAAGTTGTGGTTATGCAGGGAAGTTGTTGGTTGATAATGACTGCACTCTTTTGATAAGACACTGACATGTAAACAGTTTTTGCCATTCAATGACATTCCCATTTTCCTACAAGTATGTTTAATGACTACTGTTGCATTAGTTTTTATAAAACCTTTAAAAACATAATTATTTGACTTAATTATTACACTTATACGATACTCTTCTCAAGAGTTTAATTCTGCATAACCTTAATCAACCTAATTTTTTGATTAGTATTTCCATTACAACATTGTTTGATTCTGTTCTGAGCTTGCAGATGTCTGAACTGCACCTTGTAGGCTCTCATTCACTCTAAGAGTCTGCCTAGTCAGTCTGAATCTCTGATTGCATTATTAGCTGCTGTCTTAGCAAATCAGACTTTAACTCGACACAGGTTGTGAGCAAAAAATTGAATGAAAGGCAAATCTGGCCTAGAGCTTCTGATTTCTTTTGCCATAAAAAAATCACGTTAACATAGAGATATTGAGACAAATGATCACCTGACTTGTAGCTTCAGTACGTGTATCTTCTTTCAGAAAGCCATATCTAGCATACCGTCACTTGTTTGGCAGCAGGGAGATGAAGACCATAGGACCGACATGGTTTGTTCCACCTGGCCCATCTCTCAGCTGAATGAGCAGCCAGCATTTCTTCACTGGCAGGATGCTTCAGATAAGAGCTGCACACTGTGTTCAGCATGCTCTTCACAGGCACTGTAGATTGCATTAATCCCACTAACATTTTGATCCCATGAGCTGAAACGTTGATGGACTTGATTAAATTTACTTATCATTCTGAATAAAGTGTGCCTGGACTTCTTATTATGTGTGGACTGGCTTTCTGTACTGAGTGCTCTGCAGAGCATGTTCAAATTTATTGTTTTTTAATCAATTTGACCAGCTTTGCACTGTTAAAATGATGATGTTGTCAATGTAGGCAGGCAGCTGCCATTCTTTATTAACATTCTACTGTGCTGAGGTATATGAGTTCTAGTGTAGCTGAAGCCTTCAAAGCTACATATTGACAATGGCCTCTTTGTGCCTCAGGGCCAGATGTACGTACATTTGCAAATGTAGCGTTATCAGCGCCATGGCCAACCCACAGAAAGCGAATGCTGCGATACTTCAGTTTACGCCGTATTTACCAACCTGCAGTTCATCGTGTAATCAGCGCCTTTCTCCGACCACTATACCGTAAATTGCGCTGTAGCAAAGCGTGAACTACTGGTGCTATGGTATGGCTGAGTGCAGACTGTGATATTCCCACTGCTGATGCTATGACTGTTTGAAATGATCCTGATGCCAATATTTGTAATGTAGCGAGGAGTTTAACAACTGCTGGAATGGAATGTGAACTCTGAGTCGGAGATTCAATGTCATCTTTGATTTCTTCCAGGAACTGTAATATTGCATGGCTGCTTAATCTGTAACGCTTAATGATTTTGTGTTCACTCAACTGAAAAAGTGTGATCCTTGTGGCAAAAATCCTTTCAGCTCGTCTCCTTGGCCAATGTCTTCGTCTTGCTCGGATTACTGCTGGCATTTCACCAGGAGGCGTATGCGAGGAAACCCGCTTCCTGGTTTACACCTGCTTTTAAGAGGCGGAGAATTTCACCGCAAAATAGAGGCGTGCTTTCACGGGCAGTTTTTGTACATACTGCAGAATACGTGATTAGGCGCACTTTAAGGTTCCCCTGCCATCTCTTTATGGGAAACTCCCACTTTCCCCTGGACCCTCCCGTGAATGCATATGCATGACACGGAAAAGCGCAATTTGCCATATTCAGTTCTTCAGTTACTCGCACGTTGTGAAACAAATATGCCTGAAGTGGCCTGAAGTGGCCGCAAAAGCGTTAGTACATCTGGCCTTCGGTGTACTATGCTGCTTCACTAAGACGATCTCTTAGCCTAGAAATCTAGACGCACCCTAGTGGCAGCAAATTTATTTTGCAGCCAGGGGGGTCTAGGCACTCTCCGTTGGCTTGCGAGCTGGAAAAAACAAATTTTGGTCAGGCCAATCACATCGTGTATAGAGTCGGTGGGCGGGCTTATGGATGCTGCTGCTGGGAACAGCGGTCTTCTGGAAGACTTGGAGTTAAGCTTTTCTTTGAGAAAAGAACAAAGAACGGCACAGAAATCATTCTTAAAAAAGGAAGATGTGTTTGGAGTTTTGCCGACCGGATACGGCAAAGGTTTAAACTATAAACTAGCTTCGCTACCTTCTTCGTTGCTCTGCCTGGTTGTAGCGCTATCCTATTACGTGCAGAGGGAATTTGAAAGACAACCGTTTATCCCGCCCCTCAGATTGAGCCCTGCCAATGGTGAGTTCCCCGACCCAACATCTTGATGTGGGTCTGGCTTGTCAGGCTAACGATCTCTTGTATTGGACATAAATATCCCTTCTGTTAGTTTGATTTAGCTTTGATGCTAAACATACGATGATTAATTGTTTAACTGAGTATTGTGAGCTAAGTTTAAACCGTAGTGTTATCTTTAACTCAGCTGGCCAGAGTGAAGGGCTCTAATGGCCCATTTAAAATCAGAAAGCAGCAGACATGAAAGTTGAAAGACATTATCAAACTTCAGCAGAAAAAAAAGGAAGATTCGATTGTTGACAATGAGCGAAAAAGACACTAAATATAACTGGCCTGAAATGGCCTCAATCATGGAAGTGTAAGCTAGTCACTTTCTAGCCTGCAAGAACTTTTATTGACTTTGATATCATTACGGCTGCAACTACAGACAGAGTTGTATTATCAACTCATCTGCAGATTATTTTCTCAATTAATCATTTGGTTTTCAAAATTCCAGAAAATTGAAAAATGCCCATCACAATTTAAGCCCAAGGACATTCTGTTTACTATCACATAAGACAATAAAATAAAGAAAAAAGCAGCAAATCCTCATAATTGAGAAGCCGGAACTAGGTACCGTTTGTCATTTGTGCTTGAAAATTGCTTAAATGATCAGTTATCAAAATGATTGGACAATGTATCTATTAGCCGATCAACAGAAAAGTAATCAACAATAATTACAGCCCTATATGGTCAAACATATTGTGATACCCCACTTTGCCAATGTTACCCAGCCATATGATCATTTTGTAGGCCATTAAAGGGTTCATCCAAGACCCAAACGGAGACAACAAAGTTCCATTGTCAACAGACAACTAGTGCAGTGCCCGTTGAAAATGTGCCTGTTTGGAACGGCCGATTGCTTGGCCTGTGGTATTGTTGCTTGTAGAATTCATCAAAACCAAATTGTAACCTACCCCAAAATTACTTACAGAAGGACCCCAAACCACTTCAAATGCAACTCCCTTGTATACCCTACTACTAACTTACTGATATACCTGACAGAGAACGTTGCAGATTCAGAATGTAATCACAAAACATCACAATGAAAATGTGGAGTAATCAGACATTAGCCTCATGGACTCATGGCAGTGCGCTACCCACCTGGGCCGTTATGAGCGCTAAACAGCACATTGCGTTAACATGCGTTAATCACCACCAGAACTGTTTGTGTGTGCGTGTGTGTGTGTGTGTGTGTGTGTGTGTGTGTGGAGAGAGAGAGAGAGAGAGAGAGAGAGAGAGAGAGAGAGACGGTGTTGTCTTGTGTAGTATGAGCGACTCATGATTTAATTTAAAGAGTTGGGTGAAAGATCCAAGTGAGTCACAACTTAAACAAGTTTAGGCCAGTTACACACTGCCTGCGTGGCGTGAGCGTGGCGTGAGTGTGGCGTGAGCGTGGCGTGAGCGTGGCGTGAGCGTGGCGTGAGCGTGGCGTGAGCGTGGCGTGAGCGTGGCGTGGCGTGTCAGCTGCGTGGATGTCTTTACACACCAGAAATGTGTCTGACGCGAGCTTTGTCTGGACACATGTATGTTTCCCATTGATAAAATGAAATACCATGTTAAACATAAATATATATACTGATTTGATTACAGCAAAGACAACGTCGGCAGTATTGACGGCAAAATAGGCTACAGAATATTTTGTTCTGTATTGACAGGTGCAAAATTAGAAAACAATTTTTTATTACATTTATATATCTGCATTCATATCAAAACCTAGAGACTTTCAAACATCAACATGTGATTTATTAATATGTATTCATGTCTAAATGACATAAAAATCTTTTCCTATTATATTTTGCCTGGAAACGCTTCCAACACGCTTGCGTTTGGCGTGAAAAATAGGCGTTGGTTATATTTCTAACAGGCACGCGTTTTCGGCAGGGCTCGAGCCAAGCCTGCGTGTCACGCAGGCAGTGTGTAAGCTCTAACCTGTTAACATGGGAGCCGAAATATAAACGGACACGCCACGCAGCTGACACGCTCACGCCACGCAGCCAGTGTGTAACCAGCCTTAGTGCTCAGTCAGTGTGAGAGGGGGAGGGGCCAACGGCTAGAGCAGCAAAAGCCAATGTGTGCTTCTTTTACCGATATATATTTAACGACACACACACACTGACAGACAGACGTTCCTGCAATTTATAGATAGATATCGCCTTTAATGGTTTGTTGAAGATCTGTGCATTATAAGACATTCATGAAAAGAAGCAAGTAGAAGAGGTGAAGTGATCCACAACAGGCAACCGAGTCTACTAAGACTTAGAGAACTTTACCTGAAGGTTTTGACAGCTTCCACTCCGCAGCTATTAGATAGATATTCATGACTACATGGCACACCATCACTGCACTGTCACTTCGCATACAAGTTCATCAGTGCACATGCTTGCAAACTTCATTGACTACGGGGTCTTCAGAGCCATCGGTGTGAGACAAAAATGTGTTTTTTCACACATACATCTTCCAGCGGGGATAACACATTCGCTTTACAGCTCACTTTTTGCATGACACACACACACACACACACACACACACACACACACACACACACAAAGATATTGTCATTCTTTGACAGTTATCCTAACTCATCATTTTATTAATTTAAAAAGGTGCTCTAAGCGATGTCACACGTTTTTAAAGCCTGGGACACGAGGCCGATTATCAGCCGTTGGACAGTCTGGCAAGGTCAGTGACTCAAATATGTTCGGTGTGTCCCGTGCCGTCGTCAGTCTGGGGGGCTGTCGGCGTTCATTTTGGCCGACCTGACATGTTCGGTCGGCAGCAGGGCAGTCGGGACTCACCCGGAAATGACGAGCGGAATGAGGTGACTAGAGTCTCTCAAAATCTGATGAAAATATTTTAAGAGCTCTAACAGCTTTAACAGCTCTTTGTTGAGCTGAAATGAAGACAGATTCGGCAACCGCATGGCCTATTTCTTGCTTAAAATGTTTTCAGAAACATGTTTCAGTGAACTATTTTAGTACAATATGAGATCGTATTCTGAACGGCCGCCATGACAGTCTGGCTTTGAATTTCCAGAGAAAACAAACCCATGTGACGCGTTCGTCCAATCAGCTGCCGGTTTTCATTTCTTGGGCAACAATACAGAGTAGCGCCGCCTGCTGTTATGGAGGCGTATTACGTTTCCCAAGTCGGTGTCGCCTCAGTGTGTGGACCTCGGGGACGCGACTGATCATTTCCACTGGCTTTTCTGCTGAGGGTCGGCCGTCTGGTTGGTGTGTAACCACTTTTAGGCTACAACATTTTTTGTCACATACAGCAAACATCTCCTCACTATCTGCTGGTCTGTCAGTACCCAATCCGTTCCAAGTGCACAATCCGTTCTGCGCATGCGCAAGATGTTCGCGCATGCGCTGTGGTACGATGATTTACGACACTACCCGATCTGTTCCCACACTAGCCTCCACTGGGAAGCTAACGTTAGTTTAGCTAATAGCTAATTCACGTTAGTTTAGCTAATAGCTAATTCGGGGCGGACCGCTAGGTGATTATAGCGGTCTGCCGTTAGCCTCCACTGGGAAGCTAACGTTACTTTAGCTAACAGTTCATTTGGCTAACCGCTAGCTGATTGTAGCGGTCTGCCGTCCGTCAGCCTCCACAGTTAAGCTAACGTTAGTTTAGCTAACAGCTAATTCGGCTAACCGGTAGCTGAGACAGCATGCAAACTTTTATTAAAAGACCCTCAAAATAAAACTTCAAAACAAACGTTAACATATATAACAGCTGTTACGTCAGTTCTACTTTACTTGTGCTCATTTAAAATACAATCACTCAATACTTGTCTTTATTGTTACTGTAAAGTCTTAATTTTGCTGTAGCCTGCTTTTCCCATTATGTTTGACTTAACGTTATTTTAGACTGAATCTAGCTGTCCGTTCTGCGCATGCGTTATTTGTCGGCTAGCGGTTAGCCGAATTAGCTGTTAGCTTGGGTGGAGGCTAGCGTGGAACAGATCGGGCAGGTTGTAAAACGGTATTATCATCTGCCCATGCGTGAACCTCTTGCGCATGCGCAGAACGGATTGTGCAGTTGGAACGGCTCGGGTACTGACAGGGTCCCCTGAACACACTGTAAAAAAAAAACGAGGTCTCTGTAGAAAGCCCTGGCTCCACAAACGGCAACAAAAACAAACTGCACCAACCTGCACCACTAAACATAACAAACAGTGGTATATGAGGGTGGGGTTTGGGGGGTTAGTGCGCGGAAGGGAAGGGACGGGATGAGGAGGAGGGAAGGAGCGAGCTAGCCTCCGTTTTGTTTGACAATACTTTGAACGTCAACAAGAAGTGATGTCACCCAACATCGCTTAGAGCACCTTTAAGTCAAGTGATACCAAGCCTTTGATTCCAAGAAGCAACTCTCTTCCCAGTAAGTAGCAACTTTCCAGTATGATTATGAGTCATTGTTTGCATAAGATAAAATATGCAACTCAGTAATCAGTACATATAAAACAGTTCTCTCACACACACACACACACACACACACACACACACACACACATCTTTAACCTGTCCCCTCTGCTTCATTGTAGCAGGTGAAATTAATAATGGGTCACGTGATTCATCAGGTATGTCTACTGTATGTGAAGCGCAACTGTTCCTATTTTGTACACAAAATGAACATTCACTCACATACACCCAGGGAAAATGACACATGAGCACACATTCACAGGTAAACAACTAAAAAAAGCTACATGAGATTCTCTGACATTTCCAAACACACAGGTATTTGCACAGTCTCAAACACACACAATTATATGAATGGGTAAAGAGCAGCAGTTCAGCTGTTGGGCTCACAACACTGAAGCTGAAGAAAGGAGGTCCTCTGCAGCTGCCTTTACCTAGGTACTGTAAGTCATGACCTAATATTTTTAATTAAAGAAACAGTGAGGATATTTGTATCATCTCAGGAAATATTCACTGGGAATAAAGCCCAGTGTCTGTTTGTTTCATTGCACTCGCAAATCATTTATTTCCAGTTGTTGCTTTCAGCAGTCTCTTTGTGTGCACCCTGAGGATTAAAGAGTTTCTTTGTACACATCTTTTTATGTGTGTGTATATACATGTGTCTGTGTGTGTGTGTGTGTGTGTGTGTGTTGTGTGTGTGTGTGTGTGTGTGTGTGTGTGTGTGTGTGTGTGTGTGTGTGTGTGTGTGTGTGTGTGTGTGTGTGCGCACACGCATGTTTGTCCTGTATGGAAAATGTAGAAAATTCAATGCAATGAAATCTGTTCCACTGTCTTTGTATAAAACTAAGCTATTTATATTATGAAAAACAGAACCTTCAATATACATATCTGCGGACAGTACCCACTCAGTGTAGGCTTGATTCTCAGCTGAACGCCATCGCGACGCCACCTGAAACTGCCAAGCTATCATCTTCATGCTGAATCCTTCCATCTGCGACTAAACTGAGGAACATCTGCGCTTTGTCAATTGTACGCCGTAGTTTTGCGGGCTGCCATTTTTTTTAAATCTGGGTTGCATGATTTAAAACATTGTGGTCGCTATTGATGCAAGTTTAGCTATTTAAAAACAATGGGTTTGTGCATGATGCACCGTATCGCGCTAGTTTCTGGCCAATAAGCGGCCTGCAGTATTTTAACTCCACGGCTCAGCTTGTTTAGAACCTCGACCAAAGTGGTACCAAAAAAAGTACTAGGTACAATCCACAACTTTTGCTAATGGAAAACCAAAAAAGAGTGATTCAAGCCCTACCATGCAGTGGAAAAGTAGCATACTGTATGTTCACCAAGGGGGTGAGCCAACTTCCACACAGCGTAGCTCCTATGGCGCCATTTTGATGCTAACAAGCACTCACCTCCCGTTAGCATTCCATTGACTGCCATTCATTTTGACGTCACTTTGACAGCGAATAACTTTACATCTGAAGCGTTTAAAGACAAGAAACACAACAAGGTATAAAAGGCTCCATTACCTTGTTCTCACGTTACAGCTCCGTAGCAGACGTTTTTGTAAAAATAGGCTAACTATTTTGTCATGACTTACTGTCGCATAGTAGAGGAATTACCGTATAGTACAGGAGAAGCTCACAGGCAGTTTTGACTTACATTAGCTGTTTAAGTTTAATTACTAATGTTAATAAGCATTTTAGTTAGGAATAATTAGCCTGTGCCCATGTTATCTCCTTACATATACCTACGCTCTCCGTCTCTGCAAGATTGGGAATGATTGCGATTTCTCTTGGCACAGCTACCAGAAGACTTTGAAGACCTGTCTGAAGACTTTCAGACAGGTTGCTCACGTCCCATCTACGTCTTCAAGCTCAGTTGGAGGCTGCGCAGTAACACTCAGCCATCACCGGAAAAGTGCTTCTAATGTCCTTCACTGGTCTCCGTCCGGAGCAACAGGATCTGTTGGTCCATTTATTTAACTGTCTATTAGGTTCACCAGCTAGTTGCTAACTGTGTCTTTCTGCTACGACTATGATAACTACTGTAACTTCTTCTAAAGCTTCATAAAGCCGAGGGTAGCTGCGAAATTAGAGTGATAATTCTCTCACAGTGTCACTTGATACTTTTATTTTAAAAAATATTTAAAAAATATATATAAAATATAGCGGCTTTAACGTGTAAATACGTTCTTTGAGCAACGCATGGATTTCTGACTAGGAGTGTGTGAGTATAGGACATCATCCCCTGAAGTGCATTTCGGTGAACAGACACGTGTCACTGAACTCCTTCATCACTCATTCACTCATCCCCATTACTGTTACTAATGATGTCAGACACTATGAAGTGAGGTCACTGCCCGCTCCCTGAGAGCTCACCTCAGGCCTCTCCACCCGTTGTGTTCTGCCACTAATACGAACAGACATATATCTCCAATGGAAGCACATCCGCCTTCACCAGAAACGAGACATAAGCAGCAGGCTTTCAGTGCACAGCAGCCAACCCTGCCAGATGCCATTAGTTCACAACTTCACTCCAAATGCATGGCAAGTAAAGTGAACGTGCAACACTCTCCCTTCCCTGGAGGTTCTGAGAAGTGCGTTTGGGATGGAATGTTTTGCCGGCTCAAATCTGTGAGTCTGCTAAAAAAAAAAGATCTTAGTTGGTATTGTGAATGACAGATGCTCTCCTGTCCCTCTACAATTATCATCAACCTGGCAAGGCAGCTAAACCCCAGCACTTCCAGGGCTGATCAGTAATCACCTGAGGAATACTGCAGCTGCATGAGGCATCTCCAAAGTGTCTGAATGTGTAACTATATGAATGAGACGAAGAGGGAGGGGATTGCTTAAAAGAGCAGGCGGGGCAAGCTTAGCAAACTGTCCCTGGATAAATAAAGGATTTAAAAAAATTCACTCATAAATTGCGAGATATAAACCCAGCATAGTAACTCCCTAAATGTATTCACTGGCTCACATTGTCTTGTTATTTCCTGCTTTCTTTTGCATTACAACAGAAATACAGTCCAAGAATGAGCCTATGCTGGAAGATTACTGCAGTGCATGCTCTGTCTTTGGGGGACAACTTGGCATTTATCATTCAGCTCTTCCTGTTTCCCTACAGTATATTAACTCAACATCTCTTCTCCTCTCTGTGAGTTTATTCAGTAGGTGAGGTGATGACATCACTTGAAAGATCAGACAGAAACCCCTTCCTCCATTAAACCAGTCAGATAGTGTCCTGTTATCATATCAGATGGTTTTTTTTTATTGATATATTCTGCCAGCCAAAGTGACAGTGTCCTGCAGACACTGCTGATGAAACTAGACAGGCAAACAAGAGCTGGACATAAACTGACATCCCAGGAATAGCTTTGCTGTCCAAGATCAATGCAAATCAAACCTTAGTTGTGCCTTCTTTATGCTGTCAGATCCAGAATCCGAAATATACACATATCACCCCAGTTTTTCCTGCAGTTTAATGGCTTTTTTTTAAAGCCTACTAGGCCACAAAATTCACAATGTAACATATTATAAATCTTGTCTTGTGTGTTATACGTATCTCAGACCTCAGAAAAGCAGTAATTAATAAAACCTCACACAGAGCTGTAGCAGTGTAACAATGTTAGCAGTGCAAGACATTACTCTGAAATCATCACCGTTTGACACTCTACACCATCTATAACTTTTTTATCCTACAAATCTAATATTCTCCTTTGAAACAGAAATCTAAGTGCAGCATTTGCAGTGTTCTTTGACCCTTGAATGCAAACATATAATATCCCGTGAGAGAAAGCAACCCAGCTTACAGTAGTTCTATCATATGTTCATTTTCCACTACATTGCATGAGTTACATGAAGCCAGGCTGCAGGACCTGGGGGTCATGGCATGGTGGCAAACCATTTGGATTGTAGCATCTGCAAGGCAACCTTTCACCCATAAATAATGCCAGCGTGTACCAGATCTGAGCAGTTATAAAATGTTAGTAATGTAGTTTGCACAAAACTGTGTGTGTACAAATACCGCAAAGAAAAATTACCAGAGAAGCTCATTAGATGGCACTTAAGACCTCTTACAAAAGAAGTGCATAAGGTGCTTGAGAGGACTACTTCTGGCCTTAAAGTCCATACATACCCTTCTCATCTCCGTGCGTGCTGTAACGCTGCCTGACGGTTCCAGCATTAGCTTAGCCCAGCACAGATCCTGCAGGTAACTGGTTCCAACTAGCCTACTGCTCCCAATTGTGACAAAAGTGACAAAAGTGACAAAATAACCCCAACATGTTCCTATTTACATGTTGTGATTTGTAGAGTCACAGCGTGTACAAAAAACAACGTAACATGAGACACAGCCATCTTCTAACAGTAAACAAACCGGGAACTATATTCTCAGACAGGCTTGCTGCGAGCATATCACTCCGCCCAAGTACTATATTCTTCCGCCTGAGAATATAGTTCCCGGTTTGTTTACAGTTAGAAGACGGCTGTGTCTCATGTTACGTTGTTTTTTGTACACGCTGTGACTCTATAAATCACAACATGTAAATAGGAACATGTTGGTGTTATTTTGTCACTTATTCGGAGCAGTAGGATTGCTGGAACCATTCACCTGCATGTTCTGTGCTGGCCTGATGCCGCTGGAGCCGTCAGACAACCTTACAGGACGCACGGAGATGAGAAGAGTATGTATCGTCTAACTCTGGGGGTTACGGTGAATAAGCTAAATTCCCAATAAGTCGTTCCTTTAAAGTGATGGTTCGGAGTAATTTCACCCTAGGGTCTTTTGCACCATGACCTCGAGCCAAACACCCCCCCAGAAGCTTTTTTCACCTGGGTCGAACATTGGGAGAGTTAGCGTAGAGTAGCATTATCAGCTGAATAGCTTAGCGCAGGGGTTAATGGTCCCACGTTTGTATCTCGTAAATGACCCCACTAATAATGCCCAAAATGATACCAAACTTCTACACTAGTACAAATAGGTTATGTACTCATAAAACGATGGATTGGAAAGTTTGTAAGTACACCAGAAGTTTATGAACACTTGCCTGTTGTCTTCTGCTAGCTGCTGCTGCTGCTACCTGCAGTTAGACGAGTGCTTAGGGTTGTCTACAAATTACTACACCGAAAAGAGATACAACAAAAATATTTATTAATTTAATGATTAAATAAGGTAAGGTCTCCAAACTTACCTCAGTTATTACTTGTTTCCTGCTAGTTATACTACAGCACTTACTTTAAAAAAAAAAGTTCAATTAAAAAATATTTTTGTTGCATCTCTCTTTGGTGTTGTAATTTGTAGACGGCCCTAAGCACTCGTCTTACAGCAGCAGCAGCAACAGCAGAGAGCAGAAGCCAGTAGGCAAGTGTTATTTACATAAACTTCTGGTGTACTTACAAACTTTCCAATCCATCGTTTTATGAGTGCATAACCTATTTGTACTACTGTAGATGTTTGGTATCATTTCGGGCATTATTAGTGGGGTCATTTACGAGATACAAACGTGGGTCCATTAGCCCCTGCGCTAAGCTATTCAGCTGATAACGCTACTCTACGCTAACTCTCCCAATGTTAGACCCAGGTGAAAAAAGCTTCTTGGGGGGTGTTTGGCTCGAGGTCATGGTGCAAAGGACCCTAGGGTGAAATTACTCCAAACCATCACTTTAAATACAGCAATCTTAACACCTCTGAACATTTAAAAAATTAGAACGCAGAGTTTTGCCCCCCCTGGCTCGAATGTCAAACTCCGCTTATGTGGGTTAACCATTCTTCTCTGGATGACAAAAAAATATTACATTGCCAAAAATGGCCTCTATCGTGTCGTGTTCTTTGGATGGAAGCATTTATTTCCTTCTGTTCTTAAATGCAACTTGTAAATATTGAATGCTTTTGAGTGGGGTTTGCAATTTCCAAATTTAAACGTGAGAGTGAAGGGAGAACCCAAAATTAAGTGTGATTTTGGCACCTTGCAAGCCCTTCTCATCACCATCCATTTCTACCTGTTTAACAGTCACAAACAACAGAATCTTACACTCTGTTATTCTATTACATTCAGTCCCATCCAGAAAATCTCAGCACTACTCTGGAATGCCAAACTTTATCAAACAAAAACACAAGACATTGAATATTAAAACTAACATTTCTTCCTTACACACAAAATTGGATTTTTCTTAGCAAAAACATTGCACAACCACCTCTAATTCTGACCATTAATACCATAAAATAATGGCACATCTGTTCAGTACAGTAACATGCCTGGATATGTTCTGAAACAGTAGACAAATACTCAAATCGTGTGTGGGACTGAATGAAAAGGAGGCTAAATTTACCATCAGCTGTTGAGTGAGCCTGCTAACCTTTATGAGGTCCTTTGAGTGGAGGTAAAACACCACTGCACACATATTACACACAATGAACGTGAACACACACACACAGAGGCACAAACACACAGAAATATATTGAACATAACTATGCTTGTGAAACTCTCAGGTAAGTAATTTTGCTCAAATCTGCATCTGAAATTGAGGCACAAGCTACATAATCTATTTGAAAAACGTATGCGATTGAAAAACCTTTCAAATGGTAATAAAGTTCTTTGAAACGTTGGGGCCTGCCCATTGCATAATATCAGAAATGTAACAGCTAAAAAAGATGATACTTGATACAAAATGATTACTTGTAAAAAATAAAGCAATATTTTACTTTATGAAATGGGTGACTAAAGTCCTTGCTTTACAAAGTAACTATACTTTCTGTTCATGTTGAATGATGATCATTAAATAAGGTCATTCACATTCAAATATATCCCAAATACACTGTGATCTTACATAAGAATTGACAAACACAAAATCCCAATACACAGTATTTACTTGTGTTATTAAGCCACCATGCTACTTAGCCACTTTTCAACAATTGTACTACATGGCAGAAGAAAACCTCACAGTAAAAGACAGCTATCAAGCTAAAAGATGGAGCTCTGCCTTTACATAGCAGTTGTACTGTTGCTAGTGGTACCGCCTCCCTCCACCTCAACACTTTTCATTTATTTTAATGAGCTATGTACATTAATGGGATTATACAGTAGCCAGATGCTGAGGCAACCGCCATCCATAGAGCCACTATTGATAATGAAGAAGCAGCCAGTTCCTCGTGTCTTTCAGCAATTCTTGTCTCCTGCTTGTTTAGCTTTGCTGTATGTTGTTTATCATGCTATATGACTTCTACTCTAAATTTAATAGCCGTATAACAGATCATTACTAATAGTTTTGGGCTAAAAAAAATTACAGAAAATTGTGAAAAATGTTAATCACAATGTCCTAAAGTTCAAATTCCTTTTTTGCCTGACTAACATTCAATAGCCCAAAGAAATTCAAGTGACAGAAAGTAACAGAAGTAACACATCCTCCCATTTGAAAGGCTGGGACCAGGAAATGTTTGGCAGGTTTGCTAGAAAAAACAAAATCAATTAAATGATTAATCGATTATCAAAATAGTTCATATCAAAATAGTTCTGTTGATCGATAAATCGATCTGAATGGTTTACATCCTAAAATGCCTGGAAAGTCTTTTGCAGGCAAAATGACATGAGCATGAATGCAGATAATCACAGAAATCAACAGTGTTAATGTCTTAAATATTCTCTGTATATTCTTTTTAATTTCTTTATTTGATCATTTAAATCAAAGAAAGATGGCTCTGGTTAATCATTTATTTATTCATTCAATTTCTCTGCCCACTTAATCCTTTTCTGGCACACCTGGGGCTACAGCCTATCCCAGCATGCATTGGGTGGATGGCAGGACACCAGGCAGGTCGCCAGTCCATCACAGGTTGAACTCAGATAGGCAGACATCCACTCACGCTTACATTCATACCTACAGGCAAGTTAGAGTATCCACTCTGCCTGACTTGCACATCTTTGCAATGTGGGAGGAAACCAGAGAGAACCCACACAAAACGCACAAACTTCGCACAGGAAGAGCCAAGGATCAAACCTAGGTCTTCTCGCTGTGAGGCGATAGTGTAAACCACTAAACTACCAAACCTGTGGTGTTTACTTTCATGACCACATCAAGTGCAGTGGAACACTGTTTTGGTCAGAGAACTGTACAGTGACCAATTAAATGTATGGACATGTTGGCTCAGGACTGAACCGGCCATTGTCCAAATTATAAATGGACTGCATTCATATAGCGCTTTCCTAGTCTTAGCAACTACTCCAAGCGCTTTACAATACAAGTCAGCATTCACACACACATTTATACCTGTACACTGATGGCAGAGGCTACCATGCAAGGTGCCACCTGCTCATCAGGAGGCAAGGGATAAACATTCACACAATTTGGGGTTCACTATCTTGCCCAAGGACACTTGGGATCACCGACCTTTTGATTAGTGGACGACCGCGCTACCTTCTGAGCCACAGCCGCCAAACTAAATGAAACTCCGGTGCAGAAAATGCCCGCAGTTATTTTGCACAGTAATTATGTGGCAAATATCATTGTTGATTAATCTTCTGCAGATTATTTTCTCAATCAATCAATTAATGGTTTGGTTCATAAAACGGCAGAAATTAGTGTACAATGTGCAATATAGTTTTCTTCTTGAAAAATATTACATTTACAATTATATAGAACATGGAAAAGCAGAACATCCTCACATTTGAGAAGCCGGTACCAGCTAATGTTTGGCATTTTTGCTTGAAAAATGACCTGATGGAACATCAAAATAGTTGCAGATTAATTTTCTGTCAATCAACTAACTGATTAAATCAACTAATTGTTTCAGCTCTAGTGGTGAATAATCTGCTTAATTCCTGTTGTGTGGACCCTCAAGTATGATTTTCATATTGCAAGCTATACACAAAATCTATCTCACAAAATACAGTTCCCCTGTGGAGCTATGCAGGATGTGCTTGCACACAGACACAACAGTGACATTTCCTGAAAATGGCAATTCTTTTAAGTTTAGGTTCACACAGTTTTGAATGGAAATGCTGTCATTCTAACACCCTGTGTAAATATTGAGTAAAAATAAAATATTCATTGAGATTTTACCAGTCACACCAGAATTTTTACATGTTGCTATGACATTGTGCCCAAAATTACCTCTTCGCTGCTCAAACAATGCTGCCAATTGTAGAATAGAGCTATTCACTATGTATTTGATTACAAAAATAAATAAATAAAATCAGACGGACAATGCTACCCTGCTGCTAGCAAAAATGTTGAAGAGGGCTGATAACTTTGATACCATTTTTTTCAACTGATGGATAAAGCCACTACTGTTTACTTGCACTAACATGGCCAAATATAAAAATAAATGTTCCTAATTTGAGGCAGAAAATACTGTATAATAAAAACTCCCATTGTTATGTGAAGGTCATAAGTTTCACACTTATTCCAGAGTTGAATGGAGACTTGGCTCAGCAGAGCAGGTAGTGTACAAAAGTGCCCATGACCTGATATGACCGCTTCTCTACTGAGCTGAAGGAGACTGCAGCATGTCAGCCTCAGACACACAACAAACATGCACTGTAAAAAAAATGCAATACATAAAATAAGAAAAAAAAATTATATAAACACACACACACACACAGGTAAAAACAGAAAATTTTTGAAATGAATGGCTCTACAAATGCCTGATTATACACCCCAACAGTGCAGTATAGACTTGTTCAGTGTGGTGTAGCGAATACTAGACTGAGCAGAGAGCACCGTATTCCTCATTCAGAGATTGATAGACTGACACTGATGTTTAATCCAGCTTCAGGCTTCAGTGCACAGAGATGCTTTTTTCTATTAATTTTAGAGGCCATTATTTTACAGCCTATGGTAGTGGCTCTTTTTTTACTGGCCCTCAAGCTATTTTATGGAGAATTTTTAAAAGTACTTGAAATGTACTACTTTGAGTGTGCATGTCAAAGAAAATGATAAAATCCCCCCAGTGTACTGAATATACTTTTAATTATGCATATTATTATTTATCATGGGCTTTTTCAGTTATAGCACGAAATATGTGATAAGAAATATGAGTTTCATATTGTTTTTCATATAAAAAAAAGATATATTATATATACAATACTTATCACTTGGCAAAAAGTACACTTTGTTAAGTCATCTTGGTATTTTAAATGGTAAATGTGGGTAATACAACTGCAGAAAAACAAAATCACTTGACACAATAGTTCTATATCCTACAATTAAATAATTTGAATAGGCATCAGGAAGTATAATGCAGAGCAAACCTCAACACACCTTTAAAAGAGGTACTAAATAAAATCAGTTCATGCCATGAATTCATCTTTAAAAAAATACTTGATCCATTGATAACCCCATGACTCGTACTACTGACATATGTACTGTAACTTCTCACACTGCCTAGGGTATATGGCTAAAGACTCACAGTTCTGAATCACAGGCATCCATGGGATTGGATGACATCATGCCTGTAAACCTTATGAGCCAACCATATCCAGAGGGAGAACATTATCCCGTATTGGCAGCCCACTGATTGGCTCAGGAGAGAGGCAGCTCATCCTGACCTTTTTGCCATTAGTGACTCCTGACAAGATCAATCAAAAGCATTCTCTCTCTCTATGAAAACCCATCGAGTCATTCCACTCAGGCTTTGCAGCAGAATTGAATTACCCACCCACCCAAAGTGGAGCGGAACTTAAAAGCCACTCCTCCCAGTGACTCAGTTCCAGGAGCCCCCATGCAGATTCCCCCAGTATCATCAAAGCACTAAAGGCTCGTCGAGACTAAGGGTCTGGGTGTTCTTTACTAAAGCTAGTTTAGTGTTGGGCAACAGGTTTAAAAAAAAAAAGAGAAAAGAGGATCAGCTGACGACTCAATCCGTTGATACTAAACAAAAAGACAGAGTGAGGACACAACTAGACTAAGGATTACTTTATTCTTTGCTAAACATAAACATTGCAGTCTTCCACGGACACAAAGTAAGACATTTTTGTCTGTGCAAAATTGTAAAAGCAACACTATATGCAGATGACGCACTATACTATTGGGGCCCAAAATACAAGAGGCCCCAAAAGGTGATAAAGAATGCATTTCAAGAAAAATGTCACATCATGTTAATGATGTTAAAGATCTTGCACTGGGGTATCAGTAGTTCCACTTGTTAGATTATCAATGAGCCTGCGTGGCCACAGTCCCTGGTGTAGTACAGACATATGTGATGCTGCCGAGGTCAGCTATTGATTGACCTGCAGGGTATTAATCAGTATCACTAAAGATCTGTCAACACCAATTGAAGGCCTGAGTGCCTTCTCCGGGGCTAATGGCAGAATTCAGCCATCATTGCATGTGTGATTAAAAAAAGCAGAAAATCTTGTTTGACTTCCCCTAGAGGGATTCGCCAAATGCTCGTCCCTGAACTGGTCGGGGGTTCTTTGTTGCTAATCAGATCACTAAAGATCATAACACTTGAAAAAAGTCCCCAAATGCGCATCTCCAGTACACTCAGTGGAGAATGAATGGGCTCTCTCTTTTTACAGATCATCTAGTGCACAGGGCTAGATGAATCTCATGCATGCAGTACAGTAATAGCCTAACAGATGATGGTTCTTGGCACAGCCTGAGTAGTGGAGGGGTGTAAGACAGTCCCTTATGTCACATGGGAGAAAGAGAGAGGGAAAGAGAAGGAGGGAGTAGAGGAGTGCTGCAGTGCATTGGTGGTGTGCTGTCTCTTTAACTATGGCCATGCTTGACAGGAGCTGCTGTATCAAACTACTGTAAAATCGACAAGGCAAGGGATAGCTCAGTGGCTGGCTGCTTGCTTCCATAGTGTCCATCTGAACTCATGGATACAGCCATTGTAAAGAAGGGAAAAGAGGGAGAGAGAGAAGAGACAGCAGTGAGGGGGTAGAAGAGCATGTGTGCGTCTAGTATCAGTGTGGTGGTGTGTGTGTGTGTGTGTGTGGTTCAGCGTGGGGGGGGTCGACCACAGTGGAGGAGAGAGAGAAAAGAAGGATAGAGAAAGAGATAGACTATAAGGAGGTGTGAGTTTAAGAGAGCGAATGAGGGAGGAAAAAGATTTAACAAAGATAGGAAGGCCCATCTCTGCTGCTGCTGCTGCTGCTGCTGCTGCTGCTGCTGCTGCTGCTGCTGCTGCTGCTGCTGCTGCCTGCCTCCCACTAACTGCCTGTTCATGTGAGCCAGTACTTGGCATGACTGCAAATGGCTTGCCTGGTACATTAGCTTAACACACTTGTCAATGTGGGCTCAAATACATCTGCAAGATCGCAAGGGTCCCCTCCCCCCCTCCCGTTATGTGGATCTATATCTTATCGCAAATCAATGTCACACTCATATTAGCTGTCTTACCACATATTTTATCTGTAGATGTTGAGTCACTGTGTGGCAATAAATATCACAGTGTTACATAATCGCTTTGAGTAACCATGGAGCTTCTAATGTATAGGTGGACAGGCTGTATTGTAGGGCTGTGACAATAACCGCATCGCCGCAATACCAGCAGTGACGTGACACTACCACAGTGATGACATCATCACCACCCTCAAACGCATATTTTAGTTATTCATTTAATTTTTTTTCCCTGGTGAAAGTTACAGGAGTGCATATGTTGTGTGATATGGAATATAATGAAGACAATAATCATTGTTCAGTTATCATCACTGGCGGTCTTCTATCCTATATTCAAGAGATTGTGGAGAAGTTATTTCTAGGCTCGAGTACTTGTGATATCAACAGGTAACCTTTAATATAATACACAGTAGGGAAGGAAAGGACATTTCTCTGTTCTCAGCTGAGGTGGACAGCATAGCGCTGCAGTTTTATCATTGCACTTTAGCCTAGCAGCTAGCAGAGTTTCCTTCTGCTTATAGCTTAATCCCGAAAAAACAGCAAGGTTGGATTTAAGCGTGCATGCACGTTTTTGTAGCCTAAAACAGAGCAGCTTATATTTGTAAAGAGAGCAACAAATTAGCGGACTGCCAAGGACTCCTCTCTGCTTTGTCTCTGCTCAGCTGCTACACCGCTGTGCTGCACAGCGTCTGCCCTCAGCAAACCTTTTTCTTTTTACTTTATTGACAATAGAGTTTTCTGAACTGTCTGTTAAATAGATCAAAGGAGAGGAGAGAAAGCAGCGTGACCGTAAATGACAAAACACAGTAGAGACATGGAAACAGGGTGCTGCAACCATGGCGGCAACATATGTTTTAAGGTTTAAGCCGATGCTTTTTAGGGGGTAACACCCTTCACTTTCCTGGCAGTTTTGACAACATATGAAGCCACCATGTATTGAGAAGCCTGTTGTTTTATTGTTCTCTTTAACTTACTTTACATTGTTTTTGCTATCTCTTTTTTCCTCTCGCTTTTCTTCACAGCCACACTCGTATTGGACTAGGGTGTATTGAGCTGGTTGGCCAAAATACATAGTAGGGCTACAAAAGATGACTATTTCATCATTGATTATTGTTCTGATTAATTGTTTGGTCTATACAATATCAGAAAATAGTGAAAAATCACAGTTTTCAAAAACCCAAGGTGTCGCTTCAAATTATCTTGCCCAATCAACATTGGGCAAGATAATTTCAAAAACCAAAAGATATTCAATTAACAATGATATAAAAGAGAAAACCAACAAATTCCTACAATTTAGCAAATCATTTTTGATGATTTTGTACTGTATATGATTTAAAAATATAAAATCATATACAGTACATGATGCCAGATAATTAACAGGTGTCCTGAGGGTACAATATTTAATACTACTGATGCAGTTATGAAGTTAAAACCATAAAACCTAACAGCAGATTGGTGTATCTCCATATTGATATGCCTTACAATCCAGTTTACGGCTAAACCCTCAGCAGTTGTACCAAAATGGATAACACTAAACAATGCTTAGCTCTGAAAACAATATCTAAAATGAAACACCACTGTGCGATCAGAGAAAGAACACACGCGCACACATGCACGCACGCACGCACGCCATTATCTGCTTTGCTCTGAGGGGATAAAAAAGCAGAGTGAAAAGGAGCCGAGCGGGCTGCCAGTTAAATTTGGTCTCTCTTTTCTTGTGCAGCTCAGATGATGACTCCAGGGTCACGGTGAAGTCCAGGAGCTGAGAGTTGAGTTTTTCAGGTCGAGATTAGGCTCCATTTTGGAGGCACCAATACTGTTCTACAGGGGGTTACAGGTCTGTGAGTGTGTGCTCATCTCCACACATAAACCAGCGCTCTCTCTCACCCTAACAGTCACATGCGGCACACCTCCACTCTCTCCTGAACCCACACACTGAGTACACGCCGCTCATTTTCTCTCTGTCACACACACACACACACACACACACACTCACATCTTCTTTTCACACAGTTCCTCCCCATCCCTACAGTTTTTGGCATCTAAACCTCTTTGATAACAGGTACTCACACAAACCACGACACCCCCAATCCTTCACGGTTCCTCCAAACTTTGCACTGGGCGTTTCATCTCATTCCAGTCTGACTGGCCATCATGTTTGAGGACCTCGCTTTTTTTTCTCCTCCAAATTAGGTCCTCTAAATCAAACACACACACACACACACACACAAATTGAACGTTTCGACTGGATAGATTTGAGGCAGCTCACTGCAGCACGCCTGCTCACATATAGCATTAGTCACAGTTGCAGTGCAATGATACCAAGGGGAGTCTGCCTTTACGGTACACTGAAGCGCCTTTCACCCACTCACACTAAAGTATGGGGGAATAAAAGACCAGCAAGCATGAAGTAGCCTCTCATTTGGGTCATCTACATATTTTAGTGGGCCAAAGTTTTTGCACACAGCAGACAGGACACAGTTCATTCAGGCTATTGACAAAATCCTAAATAGATTTCAAAAGATACTACAGTACAGAAATCTACCAATATTTAATAGGAGTTAAGTTTTAAAATCACAATCTAAAGTCCTTACATTACACTGAGAGTGCCTCTAAGAATATTATTAGCATTTTACACCAAAGAATATAATAAAACAATTAAGAATGATAAGGGCAGTATAAACTTCATAATAGAGATACCACACCAGACAAGTATTATCTTGTCTCTATAAACTAATGAGTACCATATACCATATAACACTATAGGATTGTTATAGGATTATTTTTAAAAACATATTACTGCATATTTTCCCATCAACGCTGTGTGGCTGCTTTCAAACGGAGGAATGCACTTGCAAGAGTAGACCGTGACACCAGTACACATGCATACCTTATTACAATACTATAATTGCCGCATGCACAGGTCCATAGGACACACGCTGCGCTGGATCCGTGTGTGTATTTGTGCGTGCGTGTCTAGAAGGCACTCCAGGCTGTTTCTGCACCTGTCGGCTATGGTGCTTTTAGATATGCCTATTGCGTACGATAGTGCCAGAGAGACAGAGGGAGAAGAGAAAAGAATGAGACACAGAGAAAGAGAGAAAGAGAGAGAGAGAGAGAGAGAGAGAGAGAGAGAGAGAGAGAGAGAGAGAGAGAGAGAGGATGGTGAGAAAAGGGGGAGGAGGACAGTAGAGAAAGATGCAGTGGATGACAAAAAAATCAAATATCTGCTCAGTCTTACCTTGAAAGGGAACATAGGACATGTTCCAACGGCATTGAACGTAAGCTTGGCGTCTCAGCGGTCTCTCGGTGCTCAGAAGTAACGGGGAACCAAATTAGAAATAAATCTGAAAAATTAAAATAAAATAAAACACGCGATACAGTGGTAATCACAGTTGGTGCCGAAGGAGAGGCCAATATTTCGCCGTTATAAAAACTGGCATCATAATCCACGAACGCTTATAAAGCGCTCGGTTCCCGGTGCATAAAAAAATAGAGGGATGCAGAAATATGTGTATGTGTGTGCGCGTGTGTGAGTGTAGGTGTGTGTGTGTGTGTGTGTGTGTGTGTGCACGCTGCTGTTGTGGTGTGAGGGTGAAACACAAGTGAGTGAGTGTGCGCGTGTGAAAGAGAGAGAGAGAGAGAGAGAGAGAGAGAGAGGGGAGAGAGAGGGGGGGGGTTGGAGGACTGAGCACGCGCAAACTGTGTGTGTGTGTGTGTGTACGTTTCCCAATAGCTATCTTTAGCCTATGGATTTTACATTTTATGCTCACCTCATGGAAACAAAAAATATTATAATAACGTTGCAGTGAGTGTAAATTCACTGTACTGCTTCGGGCTACAGTATAGTGGCTATACTGTGTGAGCGTGTGTGTGCAATGCTTTAAAAGGTAGCTTTGTGACTTTTACAAATCGTAATTTAGGCCTACTTACTCTAGGGAAAATATAGCCTACGTTACTTCCTATTAAGTGTTTTAATCAGGCTAACAGGTGATAGGCTAACATAGATAGATAGAATCTAACAACTGTTAGCTACTGTAAACTCTTACAGACCTGTTGAAAACAAGATAATTACTGCTTCTCTGACCGCTATTAATAATATCAGAAAGTGTTAAGACATTTTGATATTAAAAGTTGGATTCTACTTGACTACAACTACCTTGATTAACTTCTGTTTCTAAGAGGCAAAAACATGCGACGCTGGATTTGCGATGCACATCCAAAACACAGGAACTGCATCAAGGAGCCAAAATGGCGCCCTGCGCTGGAATATGCTGCCTTTAGGTGACGTGAGATAAATAACAATTACAAGTTAAGCTAGTATGAACAACCCAACGCTATTAGCTTAACACGTCTGGCTTTCCATAATGCTAGCGTAGTGTACAAGACTTTTAGGGTATGTAAAATAAAAGCATATCCTTTTCTAAGAAACTGTCAGCAACCGGTAGTCTCTGTAACAGGTAGGCTTTTGCAGCTGCAGCTGTAAATTTTCATGATAGCCCTAATAACGGTACCCTACGTACACAACTTTGGCTAATGTTGGCTAACTTTTGGCTAATTTACAGGTACTTACCGGTACATTACCGACACGCATGTTGTCTTCCTTCTGTTGCTGCTCCAAAGACATGGCAGTTGTGTTTAAGTTAATGTAAAAAAAAAAAGCAAACCGAGCCAGAATTCTACCTTTTTGGCGTTGTTTTTAACCAAAAGCACTTGGAACAGGTATATCGTAGGTGTAGGCTGTCTTCACTTCTCCACCGCCTTAGCTTCAGAGAGACCGTTGAATGCAGCACAAGTGCAGCATCTGCCTTTGGTTTAAATGTTAAGGTGTGGTCGCCACCTTGTGGTCAAAACCAGCAGCTGCATGTGAAGCTGGGGCCTTGAGTCTAATTCAACCCATAATTGTTTTCTTAACTCAAACAAACTATCCTGCTAAGGGATGATAAACACATATGAGAGGGTAACACACATATACTGTATATAAACACAGATAAAAGCAAGGTGCTCCACTGATAAAATAAAAATAATAAAACAAAATTACCCTAGTTTACTTAATTTCAATTAAAATCCTAATCTAACACACCTGTCACTTGTCATATAGTAGGAAAAGTACAGGTGTTACTAATAACATTATGGATCTGTATTATTAAAGTGCCCATGTATGACAGTGAGCCAGACCAATACAAGGAGCCTGAAACCAAAGCAGCTCAATATAATTCATTGTTATTCACACCTGTGTTTTTCTACTATGAAGTATCAAACTGTTATTTATTTGTTAAAAATGCTTATTGACATTCAGATGACAACCACAGGACCAAAGAAGTGACTTTTCTCACAAATGTTTACTTAGCCATACTTTAAACACGCTTTTGACACAAAAAGACACAGATATAGCCTATCAATTGTTATTGCTTCTACTTTTTGGAAATACAACACGTCACATGATTGTCACAGACATGTAGCTAGTAGGGCCTATTCATCTTTGGAGTCATTACTTAGCGTTTCCATTCATCTTGAAATCTAATTATAACTGGCACAAACACAAAATAAACATCTGTCTTTCATTTTTGGCAGCAGTAGTACATTTTCTGCCAAAAAAAGTAGTTAATCTTTCCTACAGGACACATTTGGCTGGGATGTAATTTGTCATCCCCATCAGACTAATTTAGAGGGATTCTCACCAACATTGTTTGATTACCACCTACAGTGGAAGTGATCAATGACAAATGAAAAACAGCTCAGCCTAAGTCTACTTCTGCTTGAAAGGGGAAAAGCTCACCCACTTCTTAAAGATGATAGTTATGCACATTAGCCTATGAAAATAGCATCTTCAAATCGTTTTTGGAGCCTTTAATAGATTAGATAGTTCAGCCTAATGACCTCGGAACCCTCTACCTCTAAAAACTGAATACATGTAAAATTAAGATGAAAGCTGTGAGGAAAATTTTAAGGTGTTGTTTCTCTTTAAAAAAAAAAAAACTCTTATACCTAGCATTAACCCTTGTATTGTCGTCCCGTCAACCTTGAAAAAAAACCTTTTTTTGACGTTTTTGATGCTGTTTGTTTTTGCTTTTTCCAACGTTTTAAATTGTTACATTTTTCTTCTACACATTTTCAGCGCTTATTTCTACGTCCCATATTTTCTGATATAAAACAAAAATTGAAAACGGGTCAATGTGACCCGAAGTCAAGGGTTAAGATCATCCATAAAAAAAACTCAAATTAAAGTAGGCTACTTGAGGGTTTTTAAGAATCCCTCAAACTGTGGAGATAAACAATTAAATCCCTCTTATAAACATGAATCCATTAATTTATCCATTAATTAACCTCAAATTTGCATCGTATGCCTAATTGGAAAACAAAATAAGGTACTTCAATTTCAACTTTATTGATATTGTCCCCGAGAGGCAATTTGTAAGACAATAGGACACACAGCACAACAAAAGGAAATCCACATCAAGTGGGACACTGAACAATAAGCACATGGAATACAATCCATAATTAAGGTGGCAGTTTTTCCCCATTATAAAGTGCTAGTGCAATAAAATCTACAGGTAGTCTACAAATTAAGGTGTAGGCTAGTAACCTGTAATGTTACTTTGTGGCCTACATTTTCAGGGGTCTATCTAAAAATACTTTAATCAATTTTTAAATTAAGGGGAAAGTTCCAAGATTAAGGCTATAGGCTATTAACTGAAAGCAGATGATCCATTAAAAGGCCAGGTTAACTGGATAATTTGTAGCCTAATATGCAGAGTCAGATTAAAACTGATAATGTAAAGTTTGCACCCTGGCAGATCAACACAAACAACAAGAGGCAGAACTTAGAAGATAAGAAAGAAACAAAAACAAACAAACAAACAAACAAACAAACAAAGAAGCTCAGACTGAAGCTGCAGAAACTTCATCTTCATCAGAGAACCAAAGTTTACAGACTGAAACCTGTTGACAGTGACAAACTGAACAGAGTCTACTCTTCTCTGTGTGAGATTCAGGTCATATCAGAGTCATGGGAGTTAAACTGGTAGATTAACTGCTCCCCTCTCTGAAGGTTGTGTGTTCAAATTGCATTTTCCTTCCGTCAACCCTCAGAGGACTGTTTCTTTCATAACGATGTCTCTTGAATGAACCTAACCAACTGAACCAGGATCAGTCTGTTTCATAAAGACAAACGTTCTCAGAGTGACACATGTTTGGTTCTTCTTTAAGGATGAAGAGTAAAAGCATTTTATCAACTTAGTGAAGTGACTCTTATCTCAGCTGAAAAGTATCAGGGCTGCTGATGGATGTCACACTTATGTTTTGGGAACGCTTAATTTGGATATAAAGAGAAAGATGCTGTGGATTTCCTCCAACAGGACAACTGATGTCTGAAGTTGTGTGACAAAAATTAACTAAACTCAAGCTGTATACTTCCATAGCTTTTTCTGAACTGTTTGACTGCATCTGCAAATAAAACTGGCTCAGGTGTCATTATGCAACCTATAGCATGCATGGAAAGTACACGTGACAACAAGAGGCACCAGAATCAGTTCCATTCGCTGATGAAGACAAGGGGATGTGGTCGAAAGCTCAGAAAAAAACTAGTAAGTTATTGTGTATTTTGATTATTCTCTGCTTACCCCACAACTACAAGAATTTCCTCTAGTCCCAGTTGGTTTGTGCTTGGCTAGGTGGATAAACACTGAAAGAAAGTGGACTGTGTATGACAGCTATATCAAATTATTAATTACCTGTATGTACTAATAGATTAAAAAAACACATTGCATGAGGTGAATTTTTGTTTTTTTTATTATTCATGTTACATATTAGGTGTCAACGTAGAGTATACATGTACAAATGTAATTTTTCCAAAAATACATCAAACTGAACTTGGACTTGACTACTAATCAGAAAAGAGAAGACTACCTCTCCCAAAATAAATGATGTTCCTCAATGTTGATGTCTTTATTTCCCCCTTTTTTAGTTTTAAACAAATCGGGTCGAGTTCCACCTCGAGTACAACCTATAACAAGCACTTGACGGGTATAGACATACCATAGAAAACACACAAATACATTCATCACCATCGCCTAGAAAGGTTCAACACACCCCTTCCTAATAAACTACAGTCAAATAGTCACGGAGGAGGATGAAAATTGCAATCAACGTAATTTTACTTGCCTGAAATGTACGCAGGAGATAATTCAAACAGAGAGGTCGGTATTTAAATAAAATCTGAGAGTTTTGCATTGGTGTGATTACAACAGTATAAATGGTGTATTTGTCTTTTGCTTTTTGAACTAAACCTGTAATACAGTCTTTCCTGAAAGATAAAACTGACAAATGTATACGTTGTGTAAGTTTTATCGAACAGATTGCTGAAATAAACCTCTGTATAAAATATAAACTCTGTAATCTGCACCACAGTATTCTAGATTCATGTAACCTGTTGGCACAAAGATAAACTCCAGCTTCAGCACCTCACTCGTCTCTATAAGCACATCTGAGTAGAAGTCAGACCTTGACTTATGAATGCCATGTTGTACCTTCTAAATGATAGACTGTTATTATAGACCCTGGAAGAAACTATGGGTTTAAGTTAGGATTCGGGCCTATCAGTGTCTTCTTTGCCTGTACTGTTACTTTGAACGCAAGGATTGAACTCCCTATGACATTGAAACCTAACCTGGACCTGAAGTGGACCTTTAGCTGATCTTCATGACATGTAACACCCATAAAAAAAAGACTAAAAAAAAGGAATCAAAATCATTTCCATCCTTATAACTTCAAACAGACATTTCAACATGTATATTTCTTTTTTGTTGTTTGTTTGGAATGTACAGTAACATCACAGTCTTGTTCTGATTTAAAAAAAAAAAAAAAACTTGACAACATTATAACTGGTCTTTGTTTCCCCATGTAGTTGTGTCTGTCAACTGATAAAGAGCCATCCTCTTGTTTAGTAGCAATATGGCCTCGTTCATCTATCTGTCGTCTGATTGGTTGTCTCAGGTCGGCAGACCAATCGGCAGGTACACAACCCGTATAGGCACTATGCAACCACATCAAAAAAATAAAATAAAGTTATTCGATCATAGCAATATATTGTGAATATATAATTCTATCTATAAAACAAAAGCCCTCTTGTGGCTCCTATTACTAATACGTACAGTAGTCTAAATGTAAATTATGTATGACAAAATCTAACATAACAAATAAGTAACCCCGTAATAACGTGTATACAATCTCTTATTAACATACTGCAATGAGAAAAAATATATAAAAACCTCCAGATAATTTTTGATAAAGCCAGACAAGCTGGCGTTAGAGCAGAAGACAGGGCTCAACCACTAATGTCATAGTGCCCTTAAGCAAGGCATTAAACTACCATCTGTGTGGCCAAAAATACTGTACAAGACCGGCTGTACTGCTCCGTCTCATCCTGGCCAATAAAAGGTTACTGCTTTTTTCTTTTTTTCATGAGCAGCTAGCAGCCACCACCCAGCTGTCATCATACCTCACTGGTGACGGAACATTCATCATTGTTTATTTTCTGGGCTAATTAACTCACTGAACTCCACGTGAACATTAACATTATCAGTTGATGAATGAGCAATTATAAAAGTGGCGGCTGATGGAAGTGTGGTGTTGGCTGCTGTCTGTTGAACATGCTCATCCCTTGGATATTTGGATTTGTTTTATTACAAGTCATTTTGTTATCTTTGAAAAAAAAAAAGTTACATCTTAAACTTTCTCTGTATTTAAAGTACCTACTAAGCATTGATTTGGTGATTTGAGTCAGATCATTCAGACGTCTAGACAAAATTTGGTTTGAAAAGTGAAAACATTTTTTACAACCAAGCTACAGATAATCATTGTTTGGACAGTATTTAAATGTTTATAGTTAAATGAAAAGTAGGGTCTAACTATACACATTCAAATATAATAATTAAAAATGCTGGAAAGCGACCAAGAAACATTCACTTGTTCACAAAATGTAGCTAATTTGTAACCTTGACTTCCCCATTCAAATATGTTTTGTGCTACAAGCCACATTGGGTTATACCTATATAAATTATTTTAATTAAAAAATGTTTTCCTGTTTTTTAAAACAGTATGGCAATGTTATTCATATCAAATTAATTTATATTTATTTTTAACGAAATGGTTACACACATGGGAGAATACACTTATTCACTTTCTTGCCGAGAGTTAGGTGAGAAGATCCATACCACTTTCAAGTATTTCGGTTAAATATGAAGATAAGGCCAGGAGGCCCTTAGCTTAGCATAGCATAACATAAATACTAGAAGCAGGGAAAACAGTTTGGACTATTTCTTGGCCGGCCACAGTGACTTCCTATTAACCTACCACAGTTAATTAGTGAGCTTTGGAAGTGCTGAAAGGCAGATGTTTTACCATTGGACAGAGCCAGGCTAGCTGTTTCCCCCTGCCTCCGGTCTGTATGCTAAGCTAAACGTCTCCTGGCTGTATCTTCATATTTATCACACAGACATGAGAGTGGTATCAATTGTTTAATCCAACTCTCAGCAAGAAAGCGAAAAGGCATGTGTCCCAAAATGTCAAACTATTCTTTTAAATTAGCAGCATGCTGTCTAAATGGCTGGCGGTAGAGGTTTACTGTTTGATTTATGGAAGATTAAATTGCATAGCAACACATTTTGCGCACTTATTCTTTCTCTACTGAAAAAGCAGTAATCTTTTGTTTCTTTATTTCTTGTACTTCACTGTTGCTTACCTACAGTGCTGTATATCAAGATACCGGTACAATTAAAGACATGCTCTTCTTGTTTTCCAAAGATTTACAAATCATCCAAAGGTTTAAATATCTTCCCTTATCACCGTTAAACATGATAAATGCAAAGGCATATTCCAAAGTTAACAGTACAAATATCAGAGAAACACTAGCAAAGAGGGACATTTAGTAACGAGTAGTGAGTTATAATGATGTAGAATAGAGGTGATACTATAAGAGCAACCTGGATTTGCAACGTGTAGAGAATTGTTTTTGTCCTTTTTTCTTTCTTTTTTTTTTGTACTTTAAACACTGCCACATATTACATACACAGTATTCCTGTGGCAACTGCAAAACAGTCATTGCGTCTCATGTTTACTCTCTTTGTGTCAGTACAAATTCACGTTCTCCCACTCTACAAGGTACTGCACCTTTCCGTCTGGCGTGACGCGTCTCGCCAAGATCCTCACTGCCTCCCCTCCTCCCCAGCTCCTGGCCACTGTCCCGTCCCCACCTCCAACTACCGCCCCCCCTCCTCCTCCTCCTCCTCCACCGCCAGCCCCACCTCCTCCGCCTCCTCCACCTACGCCACCCCCTCCGCCCATACCGGCCTGGTATGGGGGCATATCACGTAGGATGAGGGGCTCCAGCTGCTTCTGCCCCGGCTGGTGTTGGTGGCTGTGTTGGTGGCTGTGTTGGTGGTTGTGTTGGTGGTTGTGTTGGTGGTTGTGTTGGTGCTGGTGGGAGTGGTGGTGGTGCTGATGGTTGCCATTGGAGTTGAGGGGGTATGGGAAGCAAGGTGGCGCTACTCTGTAGGTGTCCTCAACGCTAGGAGAAGAGATAGAGAAGCACAGGAGTCAGGAACATCGACCAAATCATCTAGGTGTGGTTCACCATCTCAAACATACAGCAAGGGTTTGCTATAGAGCTGGGCAATATGTCGATATTATATATTGAGACTAGATATCGTCTTACATTTTGGATATCGTAATATGGCATAAGTGTTGTTTTTTCCTGGTTTTGAAGGCTGCATTACAGTAGAGTGATGTCATTTTCTGAAATTACCAGACTGTTGTAACTGTTCTATTATTTACCTTTACCCACTTAGTCATTATATCCAAATTACTGATGATTATTTATCAAAAATCTCATTGTGTAAATATTTTCTGAAAGCACCAATAGTCAACCCTACAATATCGTTTCGGTATTGATATTGAGGTATTTGGTCAAAAATATCGTGATATTTGATTTTCTCCATATCACCCAGCCCTAGTTTGCTACAAATACACTGTTGTATAACTAACATTGAAACGTGTACACAGCCTTAACCAGGGTGTGATTTGTTATTTATCACCTTCAATTTTCAATGGAAAATAATCTCAAAATGAAATAGCACAACGTGGTGTCTTTCAAGCCGTAGAGCAGAGTTCAATTTACGGCTAAATACAATCAGCAACTGCAGCTGCAGGGATATGTAGACCAGGAAGGGAAATCCCCCATCCCCCCGGAAAATCACACCCTGGCCTTAACAATTTGTCATTACAATCAACATAAAGTAGATTTAATACACCGCATGGAAAAATAACATAAAGCTGCTCTAATCAATATTTTTTATATAAACAATAGATCTGATGACTATGTGTAAAGTGAAAGTCTGCTGGATGTGTCAATAAGCAAATGTTTGTGAACATCAACTGTATAAGGTGATAATATGCCAATGTTGTGTGTACACTGCCCCCAAGCGCCCCCAAAAAATCAATCTGCATTGATTTAAACTAAACTAAACTAATTCAATCACAAAAGATCCACTCCAAATTTGAGTTACATTCCAGAATACCATTTAGCAGCATTTTGACAGTTCATATGAAAACAAACAAAAACAAACATCACAAAAAAACTGAAAAAGAGCCAAGGAGGCCGAAATCTGAGGCAAAAAGTGATAAATGATTTAATGTGTCAAAACAAATGAAAACTTTTACAACATATTTTGAAACATAGAATAATCAATGCTGAAATGTGTTTAATGCTTAATTTTTACAACCAAGGATATTTTAGCTAATGTGGAAAAAACGTGTAAATCAGCTGTTAATCTGCCAAAATGTCCTTAGTTCTCATTCTGTGTATGGTGAAAAGTGAAAAAGAGCTACGCTCAAAGGTGAGGCAACTGAAGGTCCAGTTGTTGTGAATATAATACTGATATAAATGTCCAGAAGGAGTTAGTACAAAAGAGCATGAGAGATGAGTAAAACCTGTTGAAGTGATGGAGACTCCTGGAGAGTGCATTATTCCCGTTGTACGTGGTGTGGTACAGGGCATACATCCGCTTGGGAGGAGAGCTGGGGACCAAATGCACAACAGTGGAAGACAATTGATCTAAAATAAATCCAGCTGTCTTTAAAAACAGTAGAAAAGACTATTACTTAAAGTGCTCATATTATGCTCATTTTCAGGTTCATAATTGAATTTAGAGGTTGTACCAGGATAGGTTTACATGGTTTTATTTTCAAAACCACTACAGTATATCTTTGTTGTACTGCACATTTCTGCAGCTCCTCTTTTCACCCTGTGTGTTGAGCTCTCTGTTTTAGCTACAGAGTGAGACACCTCACTTCTGTTCCATATTTGTTGGGAGTCGCACATGCGCAGTAGCTAGGTAAAGGACTACTAGCCAGTCAGAAGCAGAGTATGAAGGCGTGTCACGCTAGCAGCTAGGCGAGCATTATAACGTGTGTTACAAAGTGACGCACGTTTGTCACGGAAGTAAAGGCTGGACTACAACAGAGCTGTTTGGAGCAGTTGGTGAACAGTGTTTTCTGTTGGAGATGGTAAGTCCCTTTGGGGTGGACTTTGGGCTTTTTCACTTTGTAAACCTATAACGTGCACAAAAAAGATATACAACACAATAAAAGAAAGGGAAAAATCCAAAAAGCATAATATGAGCACTTTAATTAAAGGTACAGTTACCACCCCCAAATAAAATAAATAAATATATATATATATATATATATATATATATATATATATATATATATATATATATATATGTAAAAATCAGAATAAGCTTTATTTGCCAGGTATGAGAACACATACGAGGAATTTTGCTTTGAATTATACAATGCTCACAATGTGCTTACTTATACAAAACAAACAACAAAAACAAACAATATATACACACTATAAACAGAAACAATATAGACAGGTTGAGGCAGTAGTGCAGTGAAGAGTGCAAAAGTGTGCAGGAGTCAATTATTTTTATTATAAATTATTATTATTTTAATTATGGAGCATAGTGCAAAGGATGCTGGAATAAATAAGTATTATATTACAATATGAGCAGTATGAACAGCTCTGAAATAGAGAATGACGAATAAATAATAAGTAATAAGTGGAACCAGTAAACAGGTCCTGATTAGATACAGTGTTGCTGGGTTATTGCACAGGAATTGAACCTGACACTGGGAGTCAGAAGTCAGCTGTTCATCAGAGTGATGGATAAAGAGATATGTTCTGCTGTTACCCCAAAACTACGTACAGTAAGCGAAAAGAATAACGTTTGTTTTGGTCAAAAGTGAGATAGTGTATAGTGTCTCATAGTAGTCTGTGAGCACTCTGTTGATCTGTTGTGGCAGCAAAGTCAAGGTCAAGAGACAACATTTTCCCCAGCATGAACAAAATACTAAAGTCAGTAAACAGTCACTACTACAGTACTCATCACATACCTCACGTCCCTGCATGTGTTACTTGTAATACGGGCGACCTGACCCTTTAACTCTTCTCACACCCAACAATAATGCATCAGTACAGAAACCAAAATGGTAAAACCTCATGTAAAACCCCCTAACCTCAAACTAAGCTCCTCCTCTGACTTCCTGGAGTTGTAAAGGCTGGCCCCTCCCATGTAGCCATGGCAACATGGCAGCAGCTCAATGGGGTTGGCAGCAACTGGGGGTGGACAAGCCTGGGCACAGGAGACACACACACACACACACACACACACACACACACACACACACACACACAACACACACACACACACACACACACAGGTCAGCTTGTGGCTGGATGCCAACATCATCACAGGAGTCAATCGAGCTCTGATACCTCCGTGCTCAGACATGCACAAAGTTAATTCTGCATATGGAACATTCAGTTCTGTGAGACATATGTCTAGAAAAAGGCTTGCAAACTTAAAATCAGAATGAAAACATTTAAAAAAAACGGACTTAGTATATAGAATATATAGATTTTGTTTATTTTTTAGAGTTTGAAGTCCATGTTCCTGCATTGCCTGAGGGAAGATATGGACAGATATGTATATACATCCACACCAATATCACAGCCACACAGCCAGAGGATGTTAAATGTATCACCTCCATAGCACATCCCATGGAGCTGGCTGGTTAGTGAGGCAGCACTCCTGACACACAGACTCACGACCCATGAAAAGTAAAAACACCAGAGCATCATCAGAGCAATCAATCACTGGAAATGTCATCCGTAGGGACGCCACCTAAAGGTTGTTCCATTTGTCATCGCTAGACTGTGACATTTGGCACCACACTTGGACCATTATCATTCCCTTCTCCAGCATTGCTATTAGGATGGGAGATTATTATTCAGTGGCCTTAGTCGACGTCTGTGCCTTTAAATGGATGTGCTCTGTCAAAGCTGCACTGCCAAGGTGCCAGCGCCACCTGGCCAAACTGTAATCGACTGCAAAGTGCACTTGGAAGTGATCCCAGGCTACACATATCAGCATTCCTTCCCATCTCACTTTCCCCCACGACAACAAACCTGCTCCTCCAAGACAGACGGAGATTAGCATCAATCAGAGGGGCACAATGGGGCCTGGATGTGCCAGAGTGAAAACAAGTGCTCTGTGGAGAGCATTGTTCCAGGATCACTGTGTGCACATACACGGATCAGAGTGTTGTGTGGGAGGACACAGTACGATGAGCATTCACCGTTAAGAATGCTGTGTAAAAATAGTAACTGCCACATGTGATGTTGCCTGTTTCATTGTGATCCGCTGGGAATTGGGTTTGATGATCATGATAAATGTGGTGCTGAACTGCAGCTGTTGATGAAATACACGAGCGGGTTTTTGTGCAGCCAAGTTTGTATTTGAATCATACATTTGAACTGAGCCAAACACACACAACACGTCATCTCTCACACTATACCATTACTCTAACAAAAGCCTCTAAAGCATCAGCAGGCATTAAAGTACAGCAAAGAGGAGAAGGAAAATACTGAGGCACCGAGCTGCACTGGGTGTTAAAAAAAAAACAGACTGATGCAGACTGCGAAATGAACCTTCATCACGGCGTCTGACTGACAGGTTATTTGGGTCGCAGAAAGCTGTTTACCTGGACCACTTAAAAAAAAGAGAAATAAATAATCAGAGAGGTTTTGTAGCCCAGACCTCCCTCCTCACCCCGAGCTCGAGACAGAGGCACTGACCTGTGTCTCCATGATGCGACGCTTTGATTTGCGTGACTCTGGCCCCCCCACTCTCCTCTGGCAGGGTAGTGACAACGGGCTGAAGTGAACAAAAACACACATAAATTAAAAAACCAGCATAAACACGCACATGCAGTCCAAATGTGCAATGTTTAGTTTATTTAGTGTGTCTCCATAAAAGCCTGCTGAGAGGTGTGAAATACAGAAGATGAGAGCAGTGAGATGATAAACTGAAATATTTTGATTTATTATATTAGCCAAAACATCATCAGCAGGGAGGCTGAAAACCATGGAAGAATAAAACACTCAACACCTTCATTTCACTCATTCCCTATCTTCTTCTTCTGCTTGAAAATGAACTTGTGTCCTGCAGCTTGTCTCCTGAAAGCAAGACTTGAGGTCTAAAGCCCCAAAGTGGACTCTAGAGGCTGAAATGTCCATTACAACCCACAGTTTGAAAATGTGGAATGGAATGAACAACATGCTCTTCATTTTTGCTCTAATTTGAGCTGTACAGGTAGTAGGAGTTTAAATGTATATTTTGTCCTGTCGGCCGCGCTAAAGCAAAGACCACAGAGGCATTAATATCAAAAGGGTTTATCCTCGTAGTAGCATAAATGTGTTTAGCAAATTGAATGGTGATCGGAGCGCTTTGGTGGGCCTGCCACAATTACCAAAATGTCACCAGTTTGATTCTAGCCAGGGACCTTTGTTGCATGTCATACCATTCCTTCTGCCTTTTCACTGTCAAATGTCCAATGAATGCAAAAATACCAAAAAATGACCTTAAAAGAAACTGCATGGCAATCTTACCACTTGATTAATCAGATATCTTGTGTATAAAGTTGACGTTTTGGCCTAATGGTGACACCAAAGATAAGGCGATGTATGACATGGAAAGGGTTACCCTTCTGGAGAGCATTCATGTTCTCAGTAAATCTTGTTACAATCTGCCCTTTAGAATATTTCTTGTGTGCAAGTGGGAATCTTGGAGTGTTGGTTCAGCCTCTGCAGGCTGTGAATATCCATTATGATTCCTTGAGTTTTATTAATTATCATTTGTACATTTTTCTGTATGCACTGTGTTCAAAACTGTCTTCTCTCTGTGCTACGATATTGAGATACTGTCAGAGGCCCATGGAGAGGTTTTGTTTACTGTGACAGGTGCAGGTACATTCCTGGAGCTAGGCTTGGGACCATTTATGGAAATCTGTCTTTCAACTGATTAAACATATATGACAGCCTGTCATTGTTGAAGAAGACAGTATCTCTGAATGACCATTATGGAAAAGCTATATATATATATATATATATATATATATATATATATATATATATATATATATATATATATGAAGTTGTATGGACACATGCAAAAGCTTGTGATTGGTTATTGAGCATGGTTATTGTAAAGACACCTTTTCATTGGTTTAGAAAAATAATCATTTGGCTGCTTTTCCAATGAGCAATAAGTATAAAATCATTATGTATCTCTGTGTCTGATTGGGTGAGACCTTGTTACTACTCCTCGGCAACTTCCCTGTGATTAATTACATAAAACATTTGCAATATTCACCTTTGACCATCTCTGTGTTTCTCTGTGCATTATGTTCGATTCCTGGAGAGGTCAGAAAGTCTCCATAACACCAGCTTATTTAAAGAAAATCCTGACATTAGTTTTGGAACTCCATTTAGTCTGGATCATACAGTAAAAGACGGTGTTGGTCGAGATTGAAATGTTGACCTGGTATGTCAGGGATTCATTTAAATCTGTGATTCTCAAAGTAGGAGATAGGTTTGTGTAAGCAGTGTGACATTGCCTATTGCATTCTTTACTACTTGTTGCCAGTTAGGTGGAGAAAGTATACTTGTAGACAGAGGATTTTTTTTTGGAAAAGGGATAAACTAATATTTGTTGCCTCTGATGAAGCCATCTAGACACTGTCCATTTGGGACGATGCAAACTGACTTCACTCTAGTCAAACAGAACATCTCCTGTCAGGAAGAGGGGGGAAGCCTAAAGTGTCTCTTGCTGACTACAGGAGACTTGCAGCGTGGAGCTATTTAGATGAGCAAAGGGAACTAGAAGATAAATTACCGAAAATATGAATATATTACATGTAAGAAAATGTGTTTTTCAGACACTCAAATAATATGATTTTTGTTCCCTGTAAGACTACTCCACTGCAAATTATTCCGGTGTAATTCAGGCAAATCTGAAAATTATCTAAAATGAAAAGTGTGTTTATGAAAGGCTACAGTACATGCACACACACACACACACACACACACACACACACACACACACACACTTACGGATGTACAAATGAAAAAACACAGGGGGTCTTAATGCTCTTTTATGAGAATATTAAGACACTGATACTTTTGCTGGCATATGAAAATTGCAGCCCTTTGATTCACAAGTTAATTGTTCGTGCGTAATGACTATATGCCCTGTGGGGAACCCAGAGCTGTTATTGAGATAAGAGCTGAAAAGAGAGACGCTGTCCTTACTCTGACCTTCTCCTGTGCGTGATGCTGATAGGGGGGTCGGTGATGAGCGGCGACGAATCGGACGTCAGTGGAGGCGGAGCTCGAACCTGAAGCCCAAAAAGACACTTCTTCTTCTTGATCTCCTTTCCAGAGACAAACCTGGGGCAACAGCAAAGAAACACCTTGTACAGTCTAGTGTTGGTTCTTAAAATATGTCATCACCAAATGTGTGTGTGTGTTTTTCCCCCATTACTCCTCTTTGATGCTAATAATGGATTCAACGCTGTGTAACAAAATGTACTTATTCTCCTGATGCAAAAGTAGACTCATGAACATTACAGTGACTGTGTAATTAAGTATACATAATTAGAAGTTGTGAAGTTCAATGAAAACCCACTGAAAGCCATTAGACCTCTAGATTTAATACCAACAACTTGCGTCCATTTTCTAACAAGACAAAATAAGCACCAAAAAGTGTTCAATTTCATCCGGTCTAATTGGCAGTTACATTTAATTCAAAGTCACACATTTCATCTTACTCAACATCCCAAACTACGGAGCACTAAGAAGACCCCTCTATTCATGGCGAGCGGCTACTCATTAATCCAGTCATGTGTGGTCGGTGTTTATTCTTCTCATCATATGCGATGACATACCTGTCCTTGTGAGAGTTGAGAGCGTTGAGGAGATTGTGACAGCGGTCTTGCCTTGGCGTGTCAGAGAGCTAGTGGACAGACAGGAATGAAAAAACAAAAACCAAAGCTGTGTTTACACGGTGGACTCAGACAGAAAACCTTTAATGCATAGAATAATTTCCTTTTGCAGTGGCTGACAGCAATCATTTTGATATGGGAAAGTACGGCATGGCTTAAAAAAATAGGAGAAAAAAAAAACTGCTGCCATCTGATGACAGGACAAACAATTTCAAAACGTCTCTACAAAACAGCTTAAAGAAGAACCCAAACCCTCAGATAGATGTACAGGAAATGCTCAGGTAATTCCCCCTGGTGTGTCCCTCTGTCACCTCTACTTCTATCTTCCTGTTTATTCTCTGTGGAATTGGTGATATCACAACTTTGTGCATTAGCACTCTAGTTTGAGGATGTGTCAAAACTCATTTATGTCTGCAATCGCCAGGGGGTAGCCTACATGGTGAGATTGTGGAGTAGCTCAGCTAATTTGAAAAAATAGAAAACTATATGTATATATACTGTAGGGGTACAGCAGCCAAAAAGGTTAAGAACCAGTACCAGCGACCCGCTGACTGTGGATTCTCAAACCAAAAAGATCCTTCTATACAAGTTTCTGTTATTATTCCAGCTTTAATAAACCACCTTAAAGGAATACGCCACCGTTTGTTGAAATAGGCCTTATCACGCTCTACCCTGGCTGTAGATAGGTGGGCCTATCTACAGCGATAGATAGGCATAGACAGGCATAGATAGGCATTTTTTAGACAAAAAATAGCATTTTTTGTCTCAGTGCAAGTAATTAGGTTGTTTTTTTGTCTTTTGTTGGCTCACTTTTACTCACAACATGCTAACCGGCAACATAGGATTTCATTCACTACGCTAAGCTAACTAGCGGTGGCTCTGCCGGTGTTGCACCGGACTAAAACAATGCATGCACAAAAAATGCGTTGGCCCACCTATCTATAGCTAGGGGAGACCGTGATAAGCCCTATTTCAACAAACAGGGGCGTATCCCTTTAAATGAGAGAAGTTGTTTGTCTTCTGTCCTAACTGACCTGAACTAGATCATAAAAACATACAATGTCATATGCAGTTCTTCAACTTAGTGGTGTTTCTCTTTAAGCTGACGTAGAGGTCATACTTATTTTCCTTTACATGTTTTACTTTAATGGCGGCTAATAGGCTTTAAGTCTCCAATGCTAAAAAGGCTGGCAGCATTTCACATTATTTCATCATGGTGCTTAAACGGGGAAATATCAATACCGCTCCTAGGAGCAACGACTCCCAATTCTCATTGGTGAAGGACAGGATTTCATGGTCAAAATCAAAGTATTTCCTCTTGCAGCACAGTGAGAGATGGTAGAGCACTAAATGAGCCAAATCCATCCTGCATTTAAAAAAAGAAGATTATAAGAAACAGGTAAAATACAAAAACATTATACTGGAAAACATTTTTACATATTTGAAAATATATAGTATATATACCACATTTTTATTACAATACGGTTATATTATTGGCAAGTAGCACTGACTAATACAAGTACAAGTGTTGGAATGTGCTAAAAAGAAAATACTTTAAAAATGTGATTGACGAATTGAGTTTTAACTCCTGATGTTATTTATATTGCTCTTAAATAACCACTGTGTAAAAATGTAGTGTTTGTGCTGAAAACTTGTCAGTAAAGGTTGAACTGTTAACATCACCAGGTCATGGGTAGCCTTTGGATGGTCTCTGGTCCCTTTGTACATACTGAGCACTGGAACTGATAAAACCTAAAAAGACACGTGGAAAGAAAATGAAATTAGCATGTGACTGAAATATTATTTATCCTGTAAAAAAAAAAAAAAGGTGTATTTTTCTTCTCTTTGATGAGTGTAATGTAGTTTTGAAAAAACAACTGTCATCTTTTATTTTGTCTTTGTCCTTTTTGCTGCTTGGTTCTTTCGGGGGAATGATTGTAAAGATTTACAAAGAATATGTGTACGCCATTTACTATCTAACTGGGACGTTTTGGGACAGATTGTGGCATGATTGCTGGGGACAAAGTGACGTTACACATGGCGATACACTGGTAAGAGCAAATGACGTTTAACAATGTATCCAGCTAACATAAAAAGCTCACGTTACTGTATTGGGTGAACTGTTATCTTCATTTAATATTTTATGTGGCGTTTTCTTTTTTGCAGGGTGCAAATGTTCCTTCCCGAGACCATTTAGCAGAGCCACCGTCGTGAACGGTTTAAAGAAATGCAAACAACCCAGAGCATTTTCTTTCTCCTGTCCTAGAATGTGTGTGGTGTAGCCAGACCTTTCTCCACAGCGCCGTGGAGAAAGGTCTGGCAATGTGAGACTAGGTATAGGGTAAGAGATATAAGTAAGTAAGTAGGTAAGTAAGTAGGTAAGTAAACACTTTATTTATATAGCTCTTTTAAAAACACTCAGTTTCAAAGTGCTTCACACACACACGTGCAATACATATGAAGAAATAAATAAAAATAAACATGAGTTACAAAATACAAATTAAATATAAAATACAGCATAAAAGGGGTGCAGCCCTTTACACAAAGGCTAATGTATAAAGGTGGGGTTTTAACAGTCCAGAGATTCAACAGACCTGACAGACTGAGGGAGAAGATCCCAAAGGGTTGGAGCTAAAATGGCAAAGGCTCGATCGCCATTGGTCTTATAGCTGGAGCGAGGAATGGATAAAAGACCAAGGTTTGAGGATCTGAGTGGGCGTGTAGTGGAGTGAGGAACCTTCTAAGGCGGTTACACACCAACCAGATGGCCGACCATCGGCAGAAAAGCCAGTCGGACTGATCGGTCTCCCCGAGTTGGTCCAAAAAGTGCCTCAGAACACACCGAAGAGACGAGACTTAATACGCCTCCATAACAGCAGGCGGCGCTAATCTGTATTGTTGTCCAAAAAATGAAAACCAGCAGCTGATTGGACGAACGCGTCTCATCGGTTTGTTTTTCTCCGGAAATTCAAAGCCAGACTGTCATGGCGGCTCGTTCAGAATACGATCTCATATTGTACTAAAATAGTTCACCGAAACGTGTTTCTGAAAACATTTTAAGCGAGAAATAAATGAAGACAGTTGCTGAATCTGTCTTCATTTCAGCTCAATAAAGGTCAGTTTAAAAGATTTTCGTCAGATTTTGAGAGACTCTAGTCACGCTCATTCCGCTCGCCATTTCCGGGTGAGTCCCAACTGCCCTGCCTCCGACTGAACATGTCAGGTCGGCCAAAATGAACGCCGACAGCCCCCCAGACGGACGACGGCGCGGAACACACCGAACAGACTCGAGTCACCGACCTCGCCAGACTGCCCAACGGAAGATTATCGGCCCAGTGTGTAGCTGCCTTTAGTCCAATTCCCCCCTCCTCCCCTTTGCCTTCCTTGCAGTCTACATATGTCTCTCTTCTCTACATATTTCATCATATAAATCAACCTGAACTGAAAATAAACAGACAGGTGTGTACGTTTTACTATAATAGCATTCTGTTCCGGGTGACCCTGAAACTCAGATAATACCACAACAACAACGCGTGCATCTGTCCTGCTATATGCATGTGTTGGCTGAAGGGCATTGGGAAAGATGAAGCGCAGGCACAGCATGACGGCAGCACATGCTTACTATTCCAACTGTGAACTCAGTCTTCACTCTTCCTCCATCACCTGCTCAGCAGATGTTGTACCAATCCGGCCTCACTCTCCCCGACTGTCAGTCTAAATCTAATTCCCCCCACCACCCCCACCCCCCCTCCCCAGACAGGTTTGGCAATAACAAGGTGTCAGGGTGGGTGTATAGAACCCAGTCGGCTAACACAGATGGTTAATGACAATAATGACTTAATGGATGGATACATTTTATTACACGCATGAGATGCAGCCTATCAAACTGCACTGCGATCAGCTTCTTGCATATCCTCCGACATCATATCCAAACAACTACCAGAGAGGTGATATGTCTGCTCTGCTGTGTGTCACTGTCCCTTTGCTCTGAGTGTGTGAGGAAGTCAGCGACCGCATTAACATGCACACTAATTATTTTTGCTTAAGCTAATTAAGGTAGTTCTCTGACAAGTGAAGCTGTCATGTAGACGTCTCCATCTGATTATCTTAATCAGACCGGAATCTACTGCTGAGATGAGTTGCATCTTAAATGTGCTGCTTTTCTCAGTTTTAATATTATTATAAAATTATTATAAAATGTGGAGGTTTTTAAATTTTGGTTGGACGAAACAAGCAATTTGAAGACGTCACCTCTGACTCTGAGAAATTGTGATGGGTGTTTTTGTTCACTATTTTCTGACATTTTATAGATTAGATAAGCAATCAATTAATCAAATACATTGTCAATCTAACCTGAATATTGTAATTAACAAAGTCAACATGTGGTGAGCAATAGACCAATAAAAAAAAAATCAATGCAAACCAGGTCAACCGAAAAGTAACATCTATCACATCAAAACACAATCCAAATATTAGAGCCTGACTGATATATTGGTAAAATATTCTCGTCTAATATTGAATTATAACAAACAAACTGTCCCGCAGGTTACATTTGTATGCCTTTCTCATCTCTTATTTTTTTTAATTTGTTATTATTAAATTCTTTAATTCAAGTTCAAATATTATATATAAAATATTTTCATTAAATTCCTATTTAAAATGATTATGATTTCACGTTCCCCTTCTATTTATGTATATATTTACTTTACTGTTACCATCATCTTTGGCAGTTTACTGTGTTGTTTAACTATCCTTGTTACAATTCTTAAATAACCAAAAGTGAGAAATTGGTGCCAAAAAATGTTTGTTCATGTTAAACGTTTGAGTAGAAAAGCCAATATCAGATTACTCTCAAATAGTCTAGCTCTACCAAATACCGTCTTAAAACTAGAGTTCTAGAGTTTTAGGGTGCATATGAACATACTAGATACATACCTAGGGCTGGGTACAATTCAATTCAATTCAATTTTATTCATAGTATCAAATCCTAACAAGAGTTATCTCAAGACACTTTACAGATAGAGTAGGTCTAGACCGCACTCTATAATTTACAAAGACCCAACAATTTCAGTAATTCCCCCAAGAGCAAGCAGTTAGTGCGACAGTGGCGAGGAAAAACTATTACATTACACTATTACAGAATTCAATACTTTTTAGGCTCCGAATTGCCTCTAAAGTTTTGAGAATCGAAAAATGCCTCGTCATTCAATACCCAATTTCAATACCTAAGGTATTAAAAAGTAAATCTCATCAGAGTCAGTGAGCCAATAAGCATGCAGCATGCTTCTACCAAGGTCTAATAATGTTTGTGATTGGTTGTCTAACGGTACACATCATAGAGACACGCAGGAAAATCTCTACGTTACGCACAGAGACGGTAGGAGGAGCTGAAAAATAAATAAAAAGATTTGAGCGATAATGTGTAATGTTGTAATTTCTTTTTGTTTTATAAAACTGGTATCGAAAAAAGTATCGTTTAGGAACCGTTAGCAAAGTCACGGTATTGGTATCGGTAGAGGTATCGAACATTTTTGAACGATACCCAACCCTGTACATACCTTTATATTTATTGTCATGACAAAATTATAATTCTGAATATTACAGGTGCAGTAGGTAAGACTTATAAAACTAACTTTCTGTCATATTTGCTGAAACTGACCCTATGTTCGAGTAGAACTACATGAAGCAGGTCATTTTGGCACCACCTACAGCCTGTAGTGCGATTTGCAAAAACCCACAGCTCCCTGTTCAGATGCACCAATCAGGGACAGGGGGGATGTCTAACTGCGTGTCAAACACTGCTCATGCACACGCATTCTCTCTCCCTTGTGGGTGGAGGGGCTTATGAGACCGTTTTGGACTTAAGCAGAAAGGGGAGAGGGACTGAGAAGTTGTTGATGTTCAAATTTGATGGCTAAGTCCTGGACCTTCGCAATCCTACCTACAGCACCTTTAAGAATCCAGAGCTTTTTACAGTAATGCTTTTTACATAATGCTCAGTAACGCACCTGTCTCCATACAGCAATGGTTTGGTTAGACATTGTGTGCAGGCCTCGTGGAACCACTGCCCACAGCTACCACACTGTAACATCTTCAGGTTCCACCTGCAGTCCAACAACACAAAAACATCAAGAGACTTTACACACATGAATGAATGGATGTGTCTAACATCTGTCAACAGACACATTTGTATGTATGCATAAATAATTGAGAGAAGACTGAAGGCTGATGACTGGAGCAGACAGTTCTCATTTTCTGAGCTGAAATGTGTCTTCAAGTGTAAAGTCCCACCGGATCCTACTACTCATAAAAATATGGCAGTTGGGAGTTAGTTTTATACTTTTTTATGTGCCAGTTGGGTGGCATTTAAAAAAATAAACAAGAGTGCAACATAAGCAAAGAAAAAAAGGACTGCAAATGCATTAGAAAGAGGGTTTGGTGCACCTTTTTTGGGGGATTGACAACTTACCTGACAGTATCTGAACTGATGCAGTGAACATCTCTCACATATAAAACCGAGAAAGTCAAAACAAACTCAAAAGAATCCTGCTAATACAGTTTGACACATGTCTGATATGCTGCATGCAATTGGCAAATAATCCACAAGATGACGTTGATTTAGGTGAGATCAAGTTTTTCAGAGAAAATGCCAAATGTTAACGAGCACACATGAACTGTACATTCAAACTTAAACTGGCCTCTGCAGTGTCACTCACTCTCCAGGTCCGGCACAGTAGCAGTAGCACTGTTGCTGATTGGTCAGATGCTGTGGGTCCCAGTCTAAAGACGACAGCTGGTAGGGAAGCCGGAGTTTCATAAATTGCATGAGCCGGGCAAAGCGTCCCCGTTTGAGCGCCCCGCCTCTCTGAAAACACAATTTTGGGAGAGAACTGATTGGCCGGTGACCGCTCAAATCACTGTCATGTCAAAGCAGCGAGGGAGACGGATCACATTCGATGGGGAGAGAGCAATACCTCTCGTTTCATTGTAGGTCAGCTGTGAGAGATAGCAGCGGAAGTCTGGACAATGAGCTATGGACATTGACCGATTGACAATTAACCGGGTGCTTTCTCATCTCATATCTACAGAACTGGAGCACGTGTGATTGATTGACTTTAAATGTACTTCTCTCAACTTCGGGCGTAGTTTTTCAGCTTCATAACTATTGATTCTTTATGATTTCTTGGACACAACGTAGAACATCTCACATTGAAGTCAATACTCAAGGAATTAGCGTGCTTTTGCTTCAAATAAACCCATTTTCTGCTTTACACAACAGTATAGTGGCAGCAAAAGCCTGATAATATTTGACTGGATTTCTCCCATATTATATACACACTGAATGTTTTTTTCCCCAGAGTGTGAGACGGAGAGATTAGCAGCCTGACCTTGGTTGCGACTGCAAAGACACATTGCCGACATATCCACGAATCGCTGTCAGCTTCCGGTTCGATGGTTGGCGTGTGGCACTCTGGATGATAACCTGTAATGGGAGGAGGAGGCAGAGCGTTTAATTCGTGTTTACGAGACAGACAGCCGGAGTGACAATAATGGGCAGAGCAGCTCCATGTTTAGTGCTCTGCTGGTTTATTTCAGCCGCATGCAACACATTTTACCATAGCATTTGCATCTAGGGAGCACGGATATGTTTGTCTTCTTTTTCCTCAAAAGAAACTGTCAGCGAACGTGTTGGTCTGACAGAGCCGCGAAGACATGAACTTCAGTATATTTCATTTCATCGTTCATACTTTAAAGTCCCCCTCCACTCAAAAATGTGTTTTATTTACAGTTACTTCACTTGGATGTTTAACCCTCACTTTGCAGAGTTTGACACCAGAAGGCTGTTTTCACATTCTCTGTTCTCGCTCACTAAATTTTCAGTTTAAGGAACTGTTGGAAGCCAATGCACAAACACTGAGAGTGGACTTTACAGTCAAGTAGGAGACATGTTGTGTCTTGTTTTGAAGTGGATATTTGCATATTCATATAGATTTTTCACTGGGGGAGAAGGAACAGATGTGGTTTTAAGAATGTTTGACGACGTAATTAATCTTTTCTGTGTAAAAACCGAATCAGACACAAATCAGTATTCAATGCAGAGTACTTACTTTTTTTAAATATGTTTGGAGGGGATTTTTAAATTAGCAAGCGGCCCAAGTGAAGACATCTAGTGACATTTACGTCTATGAATTAAGCCCCGTGTCTCTGGGCATCTCATTCATTTTCATTCTAGCCAGGATGCAGGTGTAACGATTCATATCTGTCATTTACGATAGATGGTTTTCTGTGTTGTTGTTTTGTTTTAAAACGGCAACGCTGTTATTTACCACACTGTGTCAAATCTTCAAGGTCAGTGCAAGAACGGGTGGAGAACCAGCGCTTGACGGCGTATGATGAGGCGTGCTTCCTTACCGTGGCGACATTTGAGACAATTTATGAGGGGTTCTTTAAGAGGCGGAGCGTCACAAATACAGCAAACTTCTTCCACTCCAGCAGCGACTGAGGCAAACAGAGGAAGCAAAGAGAGGGAGGGCAGGGGAGGAAGTATGTGAAAGAGGAAGACAGAGAGAGAGAGAGAGAAAGAGAGAGAGAGAGAAAGAGATAGAGAGAAAGAGAGAGAGAGCCGTCAAAGGCATTAATTTATGTATATTGATTCACATCCTTGCCACCTCATTGATTTCAGTGTCTCCTGCACCCTTTCAGATTTCACTTCATCTGACGGACGGATATTCAGCCTGGTCCTAACAAGCGTTCCCCCTGCGCTTGATGCTAGGTGAATTGGGGGCACCATTTCCCTCCAGAGTCATTAGTCTAATAAATTCATAAATAGACTCTAATATACCAATTACATCCCAACGTACCCCGATCAGAACACTCAGAGCACTCCGCATCATAACCTTGAACGTGACTGTAATTTCTTTTCCGGCATTTTTCTTGGCGCGCCAATTCAGAGATCCAGAGACAAAGGGAACAAGAAATTAAAAAAGTTTTAAGCTCACAAGGGGAAATAATGAGAAACGTATTCCTTCAGCTGCTCAGGCAAAGTTTCAGAGTGGAAACAGACACCTTTAGTTTGAGTTTAGCTGAACATCTGCGCGTTCAAAAAACTCGATCTACGAGCATTTTGTAACCTTAGAAACACAGAGCGCTCCCAACAGGAAGCTATTTAACTCTTCTAGCTGACCGGTGAGGGAGAAAAAAAAAAAAAAAAAAAAAAAAAAAAAGAGTTATTCTTACATGAGTGAATGTCCTTTCTCAGTACCCAGAACTCTGAGTTGTCCTCAAATCTCACCAGACAACATTGCTTGACTCCGTCTACCTGATAGGGAGATAGCAGGTGAGCAGGAATGATTGACAAAACTAAATGGAAGTCTTTTTCAAAAATCCAGGCAAACACACACACACTGACACACACTACACACACTACTCACACACACACACACACATACTCAAAAGTCTTTCTGCCACTCACACATACACACTCCAACATGCACTTACTCTTTTCACATTGCCGAGGTACAGTAGTCCATCACTCCATCGAGCCAACACATCATCTCCTTCACTTACTCCCCCCATCCTGAGGAGAGAGACAGAGAGGGGAGAGAGAGATAGAGAGAGCAGGGCTCATGTGAAATGGAAATCCGATTTATTCGCTGAATACTTTGCTGCCATTGCTGACAGAGGGGTTTATGGCCCCGGCATTTCGGCTGGCTCTCAGACAGGCGGGCTTCGGTGCAAAGGGGTTAAAATCCTCCTCCTTCTCCCCCCCCACCCCCCCCTCCTCCATCTCCTCCCCTCCCTCCTTTTAGATCAGAGCATAACGACAGCCTGTATCCTCCACAGTAAAAGATGAGAGTGAGTACACAACCAGAGAGCAAGACAAATGATTACAGCACACTTGAAAACGCACACACACACACACACACACACACACACACAAAAAAAAAACACTGCATGATGACTGCTGCAATACAGTTTGATTGAATGAGCAAAGATCACTGTGCAGCTAGTTGAAGCATCTGCTAGGCACTTTGCTGTTTTCTTCTTCTCTCCCAACATCTTAAAAACTTGAATAGATGCATGAAATGACTGTGCAGGCATTATATCTTGTGCAGGTTTTAGCATTTGTTCCAGTGCATGCACTCAAGTCAAGACAGACGCAGCAGGATACACAACATAGTGCATGTAGCCTTTTGTGAATCAAAAGGGAAATCAGGCAAATTGTACAGTAAGCTGTGCCGGTGAAGGGTAGCCTATACCTGTCAAGTCGAACTCCTTTAGTCGGGGTCACAGTGATTCCTGGCCAGGCTGGACATGAAATGCCCTCATCTGCTGTGGATCTCCGCTGCCCAATTACTGCCCGCTCGGATGCGCAGCCTGCGTGTTTGCAAAAAGTGGATGGTGTGCATGTATGTCCCTGTCTGTGCCAAGCGCCTGTGTGTGTGTGTGTGTGTGTGTGTGTGTGTGTGTGTGTCAGTCAAGCCGTCAGTGAGGAGGAGGAGGGGGGGGCGACTGGCTGTCCGTCCGTCTCTAGTTTGTCCGTCCTCCGCGATGCCGTTTCGTCATGTCCCCCGTCTCTTTTGCTCTCCTATCCCCCTCTCCGTCACCACCTATTGATGCTATTAAGGCGGGATTGTCAGAGCAGCACCGGAATCAAGCCGCCAGAGACGCCATCATCCCTGCCTCTCGCTCTCGACCGACTTGTTGTGACGCAGACATAAAACACCGAGATAGAGTGGGAGGGAGATACTGATTGAGGGGGATCCAGAGGTTGAAGGAGGAGGGGTCGGGGGGGTGGTCCACGGCGAGAGCACCTTTCCCGTCTGAGAGACTGACCCTAAACCGTTTTGACAAGGTGGGATTGTGATGTCTGGCAGCAGGAGTGAGGCATGGCGGTGCGCTGAAAGCCAGCGGAAGCAGCGCGCCAGCGACACGGGCCAATTAAGTGGCCAATTAATGCCTTTAGCCGCCTCATTAATTGGGCTCAAACAAGAGGAACCAGCCAAGTTTAGGAAATCCGTGGAGAAAGTTTTCAAACTGAGATGCCCGAGCAAGCAGCGGCGACCACTTTAACTTGTCTTTATCAATATTAATGATTTGCCTCTGTCTTACCAAACGTAAAGGAATGTAGGTGGTGTTTTTGCTTTCTTTATTAAAAAAAGAAAAGGAAATGTCAGTTGTGAGTGAACATCCCATCGCTCCTAAAACGAGTCAGCTTTAGAATGCCACAATAGAAATAGCACTGCAGATTTTCTGGAATAAATGTGCTCACTAACGTGAATCACATAACATTTGACAAGATTTCTCTTACTTAAAAAGACATTTCCTTTCAACAAATGATACAATTTTAAATGTAGAATAGCATATCCGGTCCTCTTTGCTGCATATACTGGAAGCCAAAGTGGCACACAGCATTTGGAAACTCCAAAGTGGACAAATAGGCTACCACATCTGCAGGACAGAAGAGATGTGACATCCAGAGGGACATCTCCTCTCAACACGACATCCGGGACGTCATTTAAGGTGTGATGGAAAATATTGTTCACACAGAACAAGTATGGCTCACACCAACTCAAGTCATGCATGTAAGACAATTGCCACAAACAATGCAGGCATCTATTTTTAGTGCAGCATTTAGCAATTTAAGATCCAGTAATAATAATAATAATAATAATAATAATAATAATAATAAACCAAACACCATATTGTTGGATAAATGACACAAAAAAAAAACATGTACTGCTTTAAACAACGATAAACATGAGGCCCAAACTGCTATAAGAGAGTCCCAGACACACTATTAAATTTGAACCATTCTAAATCAAGCATAATGTACAGTAGATTATACTTACAGTTAAGGTGCTTTGGAGGAATAGCCTGCCACGTTTTGGCTACAGGCACATGCATCCAAGGCAAGCCAAGGTTTTTGTTTTTTTATTGTTGTGTCTTTTCTTGTTTATTGATGTCTTACACATTACTCACACCAGTCAAGCGAAGCGTATGGTAACACCACCGTGCGGTTCAAAATGGCCCCTGGCAGATTAACAAGTGGTGAAGTACCAGTTTCCAACTGTTACCACTAGGTGGTGAGCAAATACAAGGACTACAACCGCACTGCAATCAGTCAGTCGGAGGGATGTTCAGGGTCACTGGGTTGAGACTGAAGTTAAGGATGATGTGATAACTGTGATACCCAACCTGTGGGTTGAGGACCAGTGCTGGAATGTAACTGAGTGCATTTACTCAAATGCGCAAGCACAATGTTGACTTACTATTTCAATTGTACGATACTTAGTTACTTTTTGGAAGCCAATATTGTACTTTTTACTCCACCACATTTATTTGACACCTTTAGTTGCAAATTTGCAGATTAAGATTATTAATGCAGAATATAAATCAGATAGTAGTTTTACTTTTGGTGGTTTAAGTATATTTTTACTGAAGGAAGATTTTGAAGGCAGGACTTTTACTTGTAACAGAGTATTTCTACAATGTGGCATTGATCATTTTATTTAAGTAAAAGATCTGAGTACTTTTTCTGCCTCACCATTTTTTTCAAATCTTTGCTTTTTTTTGTCTTGACATACTGGAGAGTTGTACTTCCTCAGTACTCTAAAAACTACTAAAATGAAAGGATCAGAACATCCCTCGTTGGTTGAACTTCTCACAGCTCATGCACTGAGCGTGGATGTACTTCCTACCTACGGCAACTGCAGAAACATGGCCTACCACAAGAGCTGCTGGCCATCTTCTACACTGCTGCCATTGAATCCATCCTCTGCACATCCATCACCGTTTGGTTTGGGGCAGCCACAAAACAGGACAAACGCAGATTACAACACACAATTGGGGCAGCTGAAAAAAATCATTGGTGCCCCCCTACCCTCCCTCCAGGACTTGTACACTGGTAGGACCAGGAAGTGGGCAGAGAACATCGCCAAAGACCCCACACATCCTGCACACACTCTCTTTAACCTCCTCCCCTTTGGCAGGCGCTACAGATCCCTGCGCACAAAAACAAGCAGACACAAGAACAGCTTCTTTCCCACTGCCATCACTCTACTGAACTGCGGATAAGTGGGGTCATCCCCACTTTGGCCACTCACCCACTTCTCTACACATTACATACTTATCATTCCAATATGCATCGTGCACACTACTTTGCACTATTACTTTTTGACTTTACATCCCACTCCATGTGTACTTGTCTTGATATTGTGTCTTATTTGTATATTTGTGTTTTTGTATATTATGTTGATTTGTGCCTATGTGTATATGGTTGTCTCTATCGTACAGTATGTGTCTATATTACTATTTTTCTACTGAATGTTTAGTACTACATGTCTATTTGTTGAATGTATAGAGAGTTAACACCTAGTCAAATTCCTTTGTGTATGTAAGTATACTTGGCCAATAATACTGATTCTGATTCTGATGTGATGAGAGGTCACAAGCATGGCCTGGCTTTAAAGTTCCCATGACATGGTGCTCTTTGGATGCTTTTATATAGACCTTAGTGGTCCCCTAACACTGTATATGAAGTCTCTTTCCCGAAATTCAGCCTTGGTGCAGAATTACAGACACAATGAGCTTTCATTAGTATGTGCCATTTCTGAGAGAGACCTCTCAGGTCTCATGACCTCATAAGGAGCAAGATTCCAGATCGGCCCATCTGAGCTTTCATTTTCTCAAAGGCAGAGCAGGATACCCAGGGCTCGGTTTACACCTATCACCATTTCTAGCCACTGGGGGGCCATAGGCAGGCTGGGGGAACTCATATTAATGTTAAAAAACCTCATAAAGTGACATTTTCATGCCATGGGACCTTTAAAGAGTCCTAAACCAGAAAGGTTAGAAACTAGTATGATCCTATATTAACATTGAAATTATGTGATTGTTGTACATTATATCATGTAGTGTCATCATATGTTGTGTCTTTTTGGGTTTTTGGCGATTTACCCTTTGTGTGTCAGTGAAACACACATTATTTCAACTTCCTGTCTGCACATTATCACATCACATGGTGGCTGTGGTAACTATTTATGGCTGTGGTTACAAACAGTCCCATTCATAACTGCCAGCTGACAGTCGAGGTATGCAACAATAACAGCAGCATGTCTAATCTCAGCCAGTCCTTTTGGCATGGCAGCCTCTCACTGATAAGTGCATCAGCTAATTCATCAAAGATCGGACAGAGAGTTAAGCTTGATACTGTTCGGATCAGAGTCAGGTGATGTCATGAGACTCAGGGGTGTGCACACAAACACACACACACACACACACACACACACACACACACACACACGCGCACACACGCAATGCTCACTTTAAGATTAACTGCCATTGTTATTAAAGATGCAGGCAATCCTACTGTCTATACCTAATGTTTATAATTGACTGTAGTTGGAAATCCACTCACACTCTACTGTTTACTTATTTACTTATTATTGGCCATCTTGGCCATTTGGTGGTTGTGATATATTGATGAACATGTGTTGTGGTCATATGCATGTTTTTTTTTTTTTTGTATATGTACGTTGCTCTATTGATAATTGTATGGGGGGTTCATTTGACGTTAACAATACCACAGTGTAAAAATATCCTGCATGCAATTTTTTTTTCAGATAAGTAAAAGTAGCCTCATTGTGCAGAAAATTCTATAACTGTAATATGCAGTAGGCCTATATTATATATATTATTATATTTTTTTTACTGGTGCATTAACTGTTTACACAACATTTTACTGTTGTAGTTGATTACTGTAAGGTCATAGACTGTATATGGTCAAGGTAAAGTAGGCCCATTACTGTAATACAAATTTTGCATGATTAGAAGAAAGATATTTTAAGGTTTGGTATGCAATACGCATGAACTAAGTGTATTAAAATAAAGTCATAAAGTTAACCCCTGGGCTTTTGGATTTGGTGTTATGGTTACCGTCAGGATTAGGTTAGATGAGGTGAAGAGGTTACAGGTTTAAGGTCTGTCACTGGTAAGAGAAAAGCGTGTGTGTGTAGCTTGCGTGCGTGCGTGCGTACGCTCGAGCCGATCGTGCGGAAATGCGTCTGTGCGTTTCCCTCTTCTGCCCCTGAAGTCGCATTTCCCCGGAGGAGCGGTGTATTGGAGCCGGGCTGCTGTACACTGTGTAGCACCCAGAGAGACGGTGCTGTTGCCAAAGCGATGAGTCCACAACATACAGGAACTGCGATGTCATAAAGAGAGAGAGAGAGAGAGAGAGAGAGAGAGAGAGAGAGAGAGAGAGAGAGAGGGGGGGGGGAAGGAGGAGGAGAGGAGAGGAGAGGAGAGGGAGTTTGCAGCTTGGCCAAAGTGCGCTATCAGCTGCTGAAGGCTGGATAGACGAGCGGTGCGGGGATACTGATAGAGAGGAGAGAGGGTGGGGGCGCGAGGCGGTGGACGGAGACTCTCTCGTCGTTGTCGTCGGTGACGGTCGTACAGATGGGCGCGACTCTCCTCAGCTGAGCCGGCCACCGATCCAGCAGCACCAGAGGCCACCCAATGCTGCCTGAATCCAGCTGACCACAGTTGGACAACCCACATCCTGCGAATGCCACTTGGCTATAAGTAAGTTGATTTACAGCTTCACTCACTTCTCTTCCTCTAGGCTATATTTTTGTTTTTTACATGTCAGTGTGTGACTCATAGTAGGAAGCACATTTCACCATTGGTCACTATTGTGGGTTTTAATACGAGTGTCAGCACGCTCAAACTTTAACAGCCCTCACACTGTCGTGCTTTATTCACATCATCCAGCCTACATTGTGACAAGACGCTATCATTAGGACTGAGCATAACTGTAGCACCACCCTATGGCGGCATGCATTGAGCAGAAAAGTAGCATTATGGGGTGTGTGACTAAGCTGTAACCTAGTTACAGCTGTACAGTATGTGTTTGTTTTCCTCAGTCATATGTGCTCTGTTTGCTTTGGTCAGATCCAGTGAATAGCAGGCATTCAGACTTCTGCTTAGCCGTTGGTTGGGGCATAAACTTGGACTTGTTTTCCCTGCAGGCCTGCGCGTCTCTCCCTCTGTCATGCAGACTGCAAACTAGTTTCTTAAGCAAGATTATAATGAGCCAAATTACAAAACTACAACAATGACAAATGAGCACGTAGGAGAAAGGAAGTGTTGCACAAATGCTACAACGCTGCAGGCGTCCAAGACAAAAGCACAATGGTAAGTTGGGAGTGCCAGCACATTTTTATATCACACTTGAGGCTTTTTAAACCCCTGCTCTTTCTTAACCAGAGCTGTGAGAGCGGATAGGGGGTCCTCGAAGGAAATTTTCACCAGGATGGAAGTGTCAGCAGGCTCTTTAGGGGACTGATTATTTGGCCTTTCAGCTACAGCAGCCACCTGGCAGCCATTCTGCATGTTTTGCTCAGAAAAGTCAAAAGAAACTTTAATACACACATTCATCAACATGTAATCAATCCATAGTTGAGCATTTCAATAGCACGTTCTACTGTATCACCTCTCTATCTCTCTCTCTTTCCTATAAACCTCTCTTCCTGAAACAGTGTTTATGAGATGTCTATCTTCATGGCCATCCAAATACCAAAGCGAGGAAAGGGAAATGGAAGGAGGGTTGCTATGCAAATCCTGACATGCGGTGGGGCACTATGAATGTGTTAAACAAATCAACCACGAAATGGCCTCCGTGCTGCCATTAACTTACTGCAGTGTGTTCCTTTCATTTAAAATGTCTAGAATTTGCACTCAAAGGTTGCTCTACTGTTTTTGTAAGTCAAACCTGAGCCTGATAAACTGTCCAACGTTGAGCAGGTTCAGATAGTTAGCTGGTAACAAAAAAAGAACTCAAAAACTGAAATAAAAGTGGCAATACATGTATTGGCATGTATTGTTGTTCTAATCAGACTTTATTGTGATCATTAAAAGTTCATTCTATCCATCTATTATCTACCTACCTCAAAGTTTAAAAATCTATCCACTAAGGTAAGGAAAGGCCAGTTTATTTGTATAGTGCCTTTTAACAACAAGGCAATTCAGAGTGCTTTACATAAGACATAAAAATGCATTAAAAGATAGCATATCAGGCTTAGATTAACTTTTAAATACAATAGAAGAACAGAACGAGGACTGTGGAGTTTGTGCCCCATCGCTTACAGTGAAAACACATTTGACAGGGAACATTTTATTGCACCGGTGAACAGCGGGAATGATTACAGCAAGCAAAACCTGTTTCAGTGTTCATATGATGATATGATTATTGGTTTAAGACAGACTTGGAAAATTGTGAACCTATCCCTTAGATATAAAGTAAACAAAAGGCGATTTAAAACAAATTCTGCATTTAAGAAGAGTAAAATAAAGTAGGAGATAAAAAGAATCTGTAATATATTAGTTTCAGATATTTGGTGCATACAAACTGAGCTTCTCCATGTTTCGGGGCAGGACGCTTCATAATGTAGGCCTACAGTAGCCGCAGATTACAAATGTATGTAAACCATTCAGTGAGTTATAAACCAATAGTAATATTTTGAAATTAGTTCTTTTAAACACAGGAAGCCAGTGCTCTCCTGGCCTTAGTGAGTGATTTGTAAGGAGAATAATAGCAAACAGTATAGTAAGCTTCAAATGTTACTTTAAAACGTACTAATACTAACTATGAGAATACTAGTAATTACTAATGATAAACATGTTGTCTAATCCCAATTAACTCACCAGATGTTTGTCTGAACCACAGCCTAAAGCTCGTTTTATGCTTCTGCGTCGAATCGACGGCGTACCCGACGCATGTCGCTCGGCCGTGGCTTGGTAGCGTTGCATTTCTCCCGACTCATTTCCTGGTTCTCCTTCTCCATAAACAACGTGAAATCAAGGAGAGGGTTAACTCTTCCTGCTAAAGATGTCCCATCGTGGCCAGAAAGAACAGGGGAGACACTTTGTTTCTCTCACTGTAACTCTAGAGTCGGTACTCGCTCCGAAGCCAATCGCCGTCACGCTCTCACTTCTCCCTCGCTCTATCACCCACTCCCCCACACACACACACATGCCGGCTCGTCGCACACACCAGCGCACAAGTATAAACATCATGCCACTTACGTAGGCTACGGCGAAAGCTCTGCGTGGAGCCTCCGTAGATCCATAAAACAGGCTTAAGAGACCACGAAACACTTATTTTTTCATGTCCTTCCTGTCTGTGGCAGCTGGCACCATGCTCCCCCGTAGCATGCGAACAGGAGGTTATGACCTGCCGGGGGTGGAGTCAAGCGACGTGCCTCTCATTGGCTACCGGCCCTTACCGCCTGACAGCGGCACCCCGGGCAACCAATCAAGGAGGGGGAGCGGCAGCGATGAATTGGAAACTTCACAGGTAAGTGTTTTCCTTCTGCCTCATGTAAAACACGATCATCATTTTGTCTCTTTAGCGTGTTACAGAGTTTGACACAAAGTTAATTTCTCAGAGCTCTGTTCTGTGGACTCTTCGTGGCGTTTGACAGTTTGAGTACTGACACTCTTCTGCCATCAACTTTATTAGACTTTCTTCTGTTCACACAATAAAGTGGTATGACGGCGATGAGAGAACTTTTTATTTGTCATGGCTCTCCTAGGCGACACCGCTAACAGCAATTAGGACTGTGAAACCGTGCATGCTGAGTTCAACTATCAGGTTCTTGAATAAACAGCAGATGTGGTCACCTGTTTTTTTTTAGAAAACCCTGAGGGAATAAACACAGTGTGATTCAGTAAGTAAGAGAGAGATGAAGATGGCATATGTGTGTGTGTGTGTGTGTGTGTGTGTGTGTGTCTCCTGTGCCCAGTAGTATATTTCCACCAGGGCAACCCAAATGCTGTTACTTTCCAAAAACTGAATAAATTCCTCTAGTGCCATCATCATGCCAAGATTCTCATATGCCTAATACTTAGGTTTATGACCAAATATCTGCAAAACGAACATTTCCATTAGCTTCAGCCTTACTTTGTGTTTAGTGCTAATTAGCAAATGGTGGAGGCTAACACGCTAAACTACGATGGTGAACATGGTAAACATTATACCTGCTTAGCATCAGGATGTTTGCATTGTCATTGTGAGCATGTTAGCTTCTAGCATTTAGCTTAACCCTTGTGTGGTGTTCATTTTTTATTTATTTTTTTAAAGGTCCCATGACATGGTGCTCTTTGGAAGCTTTTATATAGACCTTAGTGGTCCCCTAATACTGTATCTGAAGTCTCTTTTATATAGACCTTAGTGGTCCATTAATACTGTATCTGAAGTCTCTTTTATATAGACCTTAGTGGTCCCCTAATACTGTATCTGAAGTCTCTTTTATATAGACCTTAGTGGTCCCCTAATACTGTATCTGAAGTCTCTTTTATATAGACCTTGGTGGTCCCCTAATACTGTATCTGAAGTCTCTTTTATATAGACCTTAGTGGTCCCCTAATACTGTATCTGAAGTCTCTTTTATATAGACCTTAGTGGTCCCCTAATACTGTATCTGAAGTCTCTTTTATATAGACCTTAGTGGTCCCCTAATACTGTATCTGAAGTCTCTTTTATATAGACCTTAGTGGTCCCCTAATACTGTATCTGAAGTCTCTTTTATATAGACCTTAGTGGTCCCCTAATACTGTATCTGAAGTCTCTTTTATATAGACCTTAGTGGTCCCCTAATACTGTATCGGAAGTCTCTTTCCTGAAATTCAGCCTTGGTGCAGAATTACAGCCACTAGAGCCAGTCCCACAATGAGCTTTCCTTAGGATGTGCCATTTCTGTGTCTGTAGCTATTGAGAAGGAGAGAGGGGGGGAAGGTGGGGTGTGGCCTTGACCAACTGCCATTTTTCTCGTTTGAAAGCCATGATGTCTCTCTCTTTCTCATGGGTGAGCCAAATTCTCTGGGGGGGCAAAGCAGTGAAAGGGGAGGTAAGCTTGCTCCTTATGACCTCATAAGGAGAAAGATTCCAGATATTTTCTCAAAGGCAGAGCAGGATACCCAGGGCTCGGTTTACACTTATCGCCATATCTAGCTACTGGGGGACCATAGGCAGGCTTGGGGAACTCATATTAATGTTAAAAAACCTCATAAAGTGACATTGTCATGCCATGGGACCTTTAAAGATCATTTTTTTATTATTTTTATATTTTGAACATACAACATACAGAACAAACCGATACAATTAGACAATAACCAAAACCCTCACCCACCCCCCACCCTCTGCAGCCTCGAGGAAAACAAAAACAAATCAATATACAAGAAAACAAAAATCACACCTTGCCTAATCGCTCTCCTCTAATTCTTGTGATGCTGAGGTCACCAGGGCCAATAGCCAGTGTTGGGAAGGATACTTTCAAAACGTATTTCGTTACAGAATCCAGAATACATGCCCACAAATGTAATTTGTAACGTATTCCGTTACGTTACTCAATCTGAGTAACGTATTCTGAATACTTGGATTACTTCAAGATTACTTCCACATTGAATTGCGTTTTATAAGTGTAGGAATGCGGCTATCACATCCAGCTTACTAAACAGGCCTATAATGGTGTGTTCTTTTTATTCCAACTAGCTGAATGTGTACCTGAACAAGCAGATAGATTATTGTATTGGTAGTCCCGAACTGCATAGCCCACTACAAAAATCGAACTGCAGTCTAAGCTACCACAAGCTAATTTTAGCTAACGTTAGTTAGCATGTCAAACGGGGCTATAGTCTTTAAACGGCTCTGGAGCTAGTAAATCAGCACCTAGGAGAATGTAAAGTCGCACGTCAATGTTAAAATAGCAAGGTGACCAGTAAAACTACAGCAGACGACTACCATTGGCTAATTAAAAATATAACTTACTTTAAGATGCTTCTTCAGGTTGGAGGTGGAGTAATTTGGGGCTGAAAGGAGGTTGGTTGCTGGCAAGCAGAGGCTGCACGGCACAGTTAGCTGTATTTCATTCTCCCTGTTCGTTCTTTAATGTGAAATGCTGTTTGAATTTCCAAGATAGAAACGTATTGCTGCCCTGTCTCTGTTGTGCCGGTTCCGACTCCATTGTGACTGATCACGCAAATAGCTATTTTTTTCTATTTCATATCGGGGCTTCTGGAAAATGCAGTTGCCTTAATTTATTCAGAGTGAATAAACTCGTGAAACGGAGAAGTATTGTCATGTAATCCATTGATTTTAACAATGTAACTGTATTCTAAATACCAACTATTTAAATTGTAACTGTAACGGAATACAGTTACTCATAATTTGTATTCTGAATAAGTAACGCCGTTACATGTATTCCGTTACTCCCCAACACTGCCGATAGCTGCGCTGCTGCGTTTCTCCATAGGTCTATAGTCGATGGCTTGGCTTTGTTAATCCTTGCTGTAGGTGTTCATATTTTTGTTACACAGCCAATGTTCCCGGGTCTGGTGGACCCACCACATTATTAGGCTTTTAAATCAATACAGCCATAACAATTAATGTAAAAATACTTAAGAGATGTTTACTTTAGCACAATTACCAATGATATATACCTCATTTATGGTTCATATTTGCCATTTACCCCTGTGAGATCACATTTATGATCATATGATCATTTTCGTTTTTTTTGTGAGAAAAAAAATAGAAACAAGATTTTTGATCATTATTGGTGCTTATTTCTTAGAACTTAATCAGAACAGGTGAAAGTGCTTGAAATGTAACAATTTCGTAACTTTGTGTGGGAATAGCTGGTGCAGAAAGACGACATTCCTGCACACAGACACCTACACTAACACGCACACATACAGACGCACAGACACACACACACACACACACACACACACACACACACACACACACACACACACACACACAGACAGGTAGGAGTGTCCTCCAGTTAGGAGGAAATGCACAGACTCCAGGATAACATCTGTAACATGGACGCAGTTGAACTGAAACTGAAGAGTTTAAAAGGTTCATGGAACAGGTGAATTTCCCACGATCTTTCACCTCTGTTAATGTTTAGTGACTTCAAAGTGTGGTTCGTTGAGTCATATCAGAAGCTCCTCAGATGGTTGAACTTTACACACAGTTGGAGTGTTGTTTTGGGGCTTTTTCCTGCAAAGTATTGTTCAGTTTTATCTTTCGATATCTACACATGAGGGCAGGATTTCTTCTCTCTTACATGTGGTAAAAAAAAAAAAAGCTTCAGACCTCAACAGCCATAGTGGTAAGAAAACATTTTCCTCGAGTCATGATGACCTACTGACCCCATCCACACAAGACCTGCACATGACTCTTTGGTTTTACTTAGCAAGGAACTCCTCGCAGCTAAAAAAAAAAAGAAGACTCTGTGCTGGTGTCACATGGCGGCTGCAGACCTCGCAGTAAATAATGTATGTGGCGGTTTGGCCGGTCAATGTGGTGTACACCCGCTCTCCCTGTAAACAGTATCCAGTATCACAGGCCGTCTCCAAGGACAGTCTGTCGAGTGGAATCCAATACGGCCACTTGTTGGTTTTTTAATGAGGGAAACTTGGATGTGTGAGTCAAAATGCATGAAGTGAAAACCTCGAGTGAACAATGAAGCTTCTAGGTGAAAGAAACAAAGTGTGTTTTTAGGTTTAGTTTAATTGATTGAAATAAAAGAAGAAAAAAAAAACCTAAAGAATATGGTTAATACAGATAACAGATAATGATGTAATTGCCTTGCTTGGTGGTGTATTTCTCTAATCCCAAATGCACATAATGGTTTCAAAGAGCAGACAGCACCTTTGGGGTGAACTTGAACACTGCCTTTGATGGCCAGGTTGTGTTAAAAAAAGCATCTAGTTCGTAGAATGTGTTGTCTTACCATGGAGGAAAGCAAAAGTGTTTAAATTGATGGTAGCAAATCCCCTGCAGCAAGATTCCAATGTCAAATATACTAGAAGAGTATGAGCAAATGAATGTGCGTTGTTTTGGAATAACAATCACATAGGTGTGTAATGTTCGGGTGTCCACATACTTTGGCGTGCTAGCTCGCTACTCCCATAAATCCACTTTTGACTGATAGGAACAAGTTAACGCCTGTTATCTGGACATTTTAGTGGAAATCACTCAGGCAATCAGGCAAAGTTCGAACACCAAAAAGTCAACTATTCCCTACAGATTAACTTGCAGAACATCACAGACTGATGATATCTAACAGCGTAATCACATCCAACTGAGGTTTTTTTTTTTCGTCCTATTGGGGAGAATACAGCTTTGAGCTGAATGCCACAGAGTTTTACTTGAAAGAGAGTAGATAACGGGCACCAAGGGATACATAGATGAAAGCCTGAGATGAGGAGCAGAGAGAAAGATAGGAAGGAAGGGGTCTGGGTTGTGGACCACTTAAAAAACAATGGTTATGTTAAAGCTTCAGAAGATGTATTTATGACCCCCTGTCCAGTGGAAAGACTAAATAAGGGTGGCAGCGGTGTGTGTGTTGGTTCAGAGTCAAAGTTTTTTTTGCAAAGCAGAAGCCCAGCTATATGAATTTATTTAATGGAACTGATTGTATTTTCAGACTGGGGAGAGACGGCTTCCTGCCCGGTGCTTTTTTTGGTGCCGTCCAATAACCGACAAAGTTTTTCAGGAGGAGAGGTTGACGCAGCCTCGGCTTATGATGGAAGGAAAGGGGGAAAAAAATAGCTTCGCAACACGACAGTACGTCCTGCTTCCTGTGTTTGTCTCCAGTTATTATGTACTTCCTGCATGCAACTTAACAACGTTTAGAAAACGGAGAGCTTAGGGCTCTGAGAGAAGATCCCATCTTTGAAAAGAACATAAACAAAGTGTCACATATGGCAACAGCAACAATGGCACATATGGGAAAAATCAATACTGGTTTTGATAAAACCTAAAAATAACAAATTAACAGCTGCAGCTGAGTCTTTTTTTTTTTTTTTACACCAGAAAAAACTCATGCCACCCACTGCGGTGGCCTATAATCATGATGCTTATCCACCAGCCTATGAGACAGCTGAACTCCAAATTACACACATCTATTACGCTTTGAAAAGTTCCTGCACAGAAAAGGCTGGTTTGACCCACATTCAGCCGGATTTTCAGAAGGCAAACTCACTCCACATATACTTTTATCTCAAGTACCTCACTATACCAGCTCTTTCTGGAATAAGGAAACAAAGCGAAGGGCTAGTTATCTTTGTGTCTGTGATAAAGGCCCATGGGGTCACTTTTAAAGTGCTAAAGGCTATCACTTTCACACTTATGTAAGTAATAAGACTGTGCCTTGGGGGGAAATCGTACTATATTAAATATAAACAAGCTGTATTTAAAGCCCTATTAACAATTATTTTTATCTCAGCAAGACTTGTTAGCTCCATGGGGCTGTTTACCATAGTGTTAACTGCCTGCAAATGCTTCTACATGTTCCCTTTGTTTTCTGAGTTAGATTCAGCAGAATACTACAAGGAAATGTTCTGCATCAGGTTTTATTTGTTCTGTTACTATCTATTCTCTTATTGCTGTATCACCTGCGTTATCTCATTCGGACTCCCTGCAACAACTGTTGGTTTAGAGGATCTTATTTGTCGTTTGCTGTCTCAGATTTTGATTCAAGTAAAGAACTTTTTTTTATTTTTTTTATTTCATAGTAATATATCAATATTGGACTACAACAGACAGGCCCACTTTGTTTTAAGAACATTTTAATTTTGTAATTTTCTTGTTTCAGCTTATCCACCATAATGCATGATCTAAGGCTAAGAAACATTGTTGATTGTATCAATTAGTTCCCATGTACTCAAAATGAATTTTACAGGTTGTGTCTTGCAGGGCCTAATGATAGCTACAGAGAATAATGTCCAACTGTGCAAATGTTTTAAAGTAAATACTGTTTACTTTGTGTATAGTCTGGCTTTCTAGGATGACTAATGCTCGTTAGCAGACGTGTGACGCCACTAACTGGAGTAGTTTGAATAGAACGTAATTTTGTATTTTTTATTTTTATGCGCACATTTTGCACACTTCAGTTTTTCTGTCAGCACTTTAACCCAATCCTTGCAGTTAAGCATCTATTCTTCTGGAGGACCTGACTTTAAGACATAATTGTATTCTCTGTATATTAAAAAAGGAATGTGAAAGGTGTCGCTCGTAGTGACAAACCTACAGAGAATTAAAACCCAACTGCAGTTAGCATTTTAGCATATTTTAGCTCATTGTTTTGGTTTTAGCAACTTCACCGTTTTAGACGTTTCGTTTTCATCAACCTTGTTTTCCTTGTTGTTTTTTGCACAAACAAACCCTCTGGTAAACTTGCACTATACTACAGACGGATAAAGATAGCAGCTAGCTGGTGAACATAGTGGAGTATTTAGTAGCTAACGAGCAACATACTGTTTCCAGGAGTTGGTGAACACCAAAATAGAGCTGAGAGGGATTATTGTACATACAGTGGCCAGGATGACCGAAACATAACTTCAGATGACTCCAGATGAATGCTAATGATAAAGCTAATGTTGCTCTGTATATGTTGTTATGTTAGCTGACACACTAATACTAACTGCTAACTGCCCTCCACACACACAGCGTCTCCACCTAGTTAACATGGCTTTTCACTCTGCGATGTCATTAGCGTCTTAAATAAACACAGTTAGCTTCCTGGTTCACTGGCCGTCTGAACATTTGTTACCTCTCGTTACAAGGTCTACAGGCCTCTCCCTGCTCAAACAGCAGCTCAGGCTTTTGAATAAAAATACAGGATGAAGGCTGTGCAATTTTTTTTTACCTGTTATATCCTTAGTCCTCAGTTAATTGTTGTTTTTGCTGTAGTGTGTATTAAAACATGATACTCAGTCAAACTACTTGATCTGTAGGCTATGGGAAGGTCATCTAGAAAGACAAAAAGAGAGCAGAAGAGAGGAGGGGGAGGGATTGAAAGAGAGGGGGTATTGTTCTGGAAATAGCTTCAGGGCTTTGTCTCACAGTGTGTGTGTGCGTGCGTGCGTTCGTGCGTGCATGCGTGTTTGCAGGGCAGTGCTCATGCATGTGTCTATTGATGAGGGTCTGCATTTGTGTGAGCAGTGTGTCTGTATGTGTCCATGGGTGACTGTGTAAAAAGTGACTCACTGAAAATGAGTGTTGTGCTACCAAGACCAACATATCCCTTCCTCTGTGTTTGTGTGTGAAATGGGTGTGCCCAGGTGATGCAGGCTCGCAGGGGGCCGGACTTAGCTCCTGCTTCAGGTGTGTCTTTGTGATATAGAGCCACAAGACGTTGAGAGGCAAACGGTAAAGACATAAAGACACAGATCTAGGTCAACTGACATACACGCCGTGAAATAACAGTATCGAAAGAAAGAGAGAGAGAGAGAGAGAGAGAGAAAAGAAGGCGCAACAGATGAGAGAAAATAGAGAAAATGCTATTCGTAGCTTCATCCTGAAGATTTCCAGGAAGCTGAGGGATTGCTCCCTGTCTGGACTTGCAGAGGGAAAGGTAACTTGGGTGACCATTTTTTTCTGTGTACGTGTTTGTGTGCTTGGGGTGATTTCATTGGAAAGATAGAATCGCATGCAGATTTGCGTAGAATCAAGCAGAGATAGCAGGTAGAATAACAGGTTTGACACGCAGACTATATTACTCAGGGCAGTAGGATCCGTTTTGAATGCAACAAGCGCCTGCTTGGAGCGTTGACCTTTGTTCAAGTCAAGCCAAGGTAATTTGAAAGAGGCCAATAGTGGCTAACATATGCTTATTACAGCTAATTACACCATAGGTCGAACAGGGGGAAAAGAAGGACTCAGTCCCCTCTGCTGTTCGTATGAATATGTTTCTTGGCTTATATGTGACTTTGAATTTGCATATGAGAAAGCAAAATGAATGAAAATATAAGGCAGGGCATTAGCTTTTTTGAGAGGCTGAGCAGTCAAAAGGGTTTATAAGATGTGTTTTTGGTGTATTTGTCTTGTTTTTAAGGTGTTGCTCGTGTTTTATAGTCACGACGACGTACATTACGTTTTAAGTTGTCTGGAGATTCCGCCAGACAACCAGGATGACTTCATACACAGTGTCCTGCTCATGCATTTTTTATGATGGAAAAAGTCACAGTTGCGAAAGTGTCAGTGTCGGAAGGAGTGTGAAACAATATTGATCACTGTATTACTAAGATGTAAATCTGTGATCTAGATGTAAACAAAAGGCTCAGCCCAACCCACAACCGACAATTCCCAACATAAGACTCATTCTCCGCTACTGTAAGAACTAACACTGGACAACAACTAGACCTGAGTTATTCATGTTTTTTGATTCTGTTAAAGATGTGTTTGCATGAGTAAAATATGCCAATATCAGCTGAGAAACACCCATTGCTGATTTCTTTCTTTTTTTTAAGATTATTTTTTGGGCATTTTTAGGCCTTTATTGACATGACAGCTGAAGAAATGAAAGGGGAGAGAGAGGGGGAATGACATGCATGTCAAACCCTGGCCCGCTGCGTCAAGGAGTAAACCTCTATGGGCGCCCGCTCTACCAACTGAGCTATCCGGGCACCCCCATCGCTGATTTCTTAAACCTAGTCAACACTAAAACACGGAAACAGTTGCACTGATGCATTTTATTAATGTTGTAGCTGGTTATATAGTTAGGTAGCTTATTTCGCTGGTTTCCAACCTGGGATCCAGCCCCTACAAAGGGTCACAGCATTACATTACATGTCATTTAGCTGACGCTTTTATCCAAAGCAACTTACAATTACAATTAGAGGGAAAATACATCTTTGATAGAAGTTCTAACAACTCATAGACATCTGAAACAGGCCCCAACTGCAAAAAAAACAGTTTTTTTTAAAAGGTCGCAAGCCAAAAAGGTTAAGGAACCACTGGTTTACTCTTTTACAAAAACAGCTGTCCGATAAATGTAGCGCAGTAAAAAGTACAACATTTGCTGCTGAAATGTAGTGAAGTAGAAGTATAAAGTTGTATAGAATGAAAATACTTAAGTGAAGTACCTCGAAACTGTACCTAACTACGGCACTTGAGTAAAAAAATGAACTGCCACTGGGCTTTAAAGACATTTAAAAGGTGTGGCTTAGAATGTGATTGAAAGCTGTTTTGTGGCATCTGGCTCTTGTCCCTATGGCTGTTCTGACCATATTCAAATGTCTCTGCAGTGCTACTGAAAGTCTCACACTTCTTCTTACTATTAAAATGCTATGAGTCATTGGCTGTCTGCGACATAACCCGTGTGTGTCAATGTGTAGTTGTTGATAAGACTGGGCACCAGTGCTGCCAAGTAATTTGGACAATTATTATTCATTGATTGCACAGGCAGTTCAAGTGTTTTTTAGGCTGCAAGAAGGCTTCATTTTAAACAACACACGCATACTGTACAGTATAATGTGTTGCTTTACTGCTAATTCACTCATTTATAATGCTATTTTTTTTTTACAACAAATAAGGTATTTTGTCTTAACGTCTGCTTTGTTTGGTTCTCTTCTTCAGGCAGAGCCCTCACCAATGAAAACCACCTGGTACTGTGATCTGAATCTGGTAAGTCCAGAGTGTGTTGCACATTGTACGAGCACAGGATATAGATATATTATGTGCCTGTGTGAGCTGATAAAAGTATAAAATAGAACTGTGTCAGGGACTTTCCCCGAGGCTTAAATGGGATCGTTAGAGCTCTATCTAGCATGTGAGAAATTAGTTCAGAGCAGCTTGATTTTGCCCCCCCTTTTTTCTTTTTTAAATTGATAGGCCTATTGGGTGTCTTGTTGAACAGATTATGTCTCAATCATTTTAATGAGACCATCTAATGGTTAGTCAGTTTAGTTTAGTCGGCAGCAAAAAAAAAAAAAAAAAATCTTCTTGAGCGAAACAGTTTATTCCTCTCAATTTCAAAGAATTCAAAGTCCATACTGATTTTCATGAATTCTTTGCAACACATAAACACTGTCTTACTCTGGTTTCTCTGCTCTACAGTCCACTGTGGTGGAGGAAGAGGAGGACGGACTGATCTACACAGTGGTGGTCAAACAGCAGCATGGTGTCCCCAATAGTGTGACGGTGAGTCATGTGCGACTGACTGGAGGCGAGTGGGTGAAAAGGCCTCCAATTTGCAGTAACATTACCTTCCTTTCTTTTCCTTCCTGTCTTCCTCCAGTCAGCAGCTCCTCGCTCTCAGTGTGTAAAAGCAGGGACAGAAGAGAAGCTGGTGCGCCACCTCTTCCACTCCTTTTCTCTGGGAGACTCCTCCTTTATCACCATCTTCCTCTCCACCTATCGATCCTTCACCTCCACGGGGAGAGTGCTGGACATCCTGTCTGACAGGTGGGAGAGTTCTTTTTATTTTTTTGTATCTGTGATGACACAATTATTTTTGTTGCTTTTGTCTAAAAAAGAGAATATGGCTTTCAGTTAGGGTTTAAAAAAAGAAAAGATAAATTGCTGGTATGATAGCAGTCTCAGGTGTAATGATGGGTCACTAGAAATCGGTAGGATTGGTCATCTGGGAACCATCAATGTCTGAACCATATTTCATGGCAATCCATGTAATCCAATAGTTCTTAAGATATTTCAGTCTGAAATAAAGTGGCGGACCAAACCAACAGACATTGCTATCTTCAGAGCCACACTGCTAGTGTACTAAATACTAAAGTGCAGATAAATAGTTACATTAGAGTCAGCATGTACTGGTTGATCAATTTACTTTACACCTAATTTCCATTTTCACAAGATGAACAGATTTTAGTTTAGCTTTGCAATTTGTCTCCAAAGCGGAGTGTAATTTAAACAGTAGAAAGCAGTCTCTAGATTAATTGTGTAACTTCATTTAGAGACACTTTCACAATGGAGGAAGCACCTGTGTGCCTAGGTAAAATAACTGCGACCACAGTTCGGCAAAAAACTTGCCTGTGAAGGCTTTTTGTTCTGTTATGAAGTATTTATTAAATAATGGAGGCATTTGTATGAAACAGCTGTTTGCAAAGTTTTTTTCAAAGAAGCAACACAAAGGAAAGTTTAGACTCCTGGCAACGTTCTTAGTCTACCTGTAAACATCAGGACAGCCTTTGCTGAAAAACAAGCCATAAATACATTTATCACAAAGAGTATTATTTATGACACAGCACAGCAGATGCACATATTTGAAGCTGAATGGTAGTTATGTTTTTTTGTTTTTTCCTGCTCCACCAACTTTTTCTTTTTTGTGAACAGATTGGAGAACCCGCCTGGGGACAGCGAGAGGAGCCAGATGAGACAATCTTTCAACAAGTGAGTTTTTGAAAATGCTCCCCATGATCTTTGTGGAACTTTTACTGTGACATGCTGTGTGTTGGTGTGCATGTGTGTGTGTGTGTGTGTGTGTGTGTGTGTGTGTGTGTGTGTGTGTGTGTGTGTGCTTAAATATAAGTGTGGAGATGTGTGTGCCATAAATACATCTTCTAAAGTTCTTGCTTCTGTTTTTGAGGGAATATTATTATTACCAGGCAGTGTTGATTTTTATATTTTTTTTAAATGGCACGTTAACATTAAACAAGTAAACATGGGCGGAAACACCAAAACAAGAGATAGCAACAGGAAATGCAAACCATCTCAACCAGCCTATTTCTTTGACTTAGTGTTTTGAATGGAAAAGATGCTGAACTGCATTTCAGACTCAGACAAATGTTCAGACTCAAGCACAATCTTGATCCTATTCCACTAAATTGTAGTCATCGCTAAGCTGCTTTTCTTGTTTAAACCCCCCCGAGAACGTGACTTCTTGCCGACGTTTTAGCTGTGTTGGAAAATATCAATATATTCAATCAATTCCAATCTGCAACGGCTTGTTTATCTGCTTCTGGCAACCTGCACCACCTCAGGGTTTAAACCACAAACAGATCCATCTTTTGCTCCCATAAAACTTCAAGTTTGATTTAAGAATGTTTCTTTCCTTTCCTGATGACCTGATTTACCGACACAGCACTATAAGGAGCCTTTTTATTCTCGGACCTCTGAACTGTGCGGTCAAGGCTAAAAAAAACAAAAGACTCGTCGTGTCGTGTTTCTAATATTGTGTCCCACAAAGTTTTTGAGTGACATTCTCTAAAGCCATGGAAATGCTGAATCCTTTTTTCCTTCAACATTTCTCTCCTCATTCCTGCAGAGCGGTGTGTACTGTGTTTAGCACGTGGCTCTCTGAGTATCCTGAAGACTTTAAGAGTTTGGGGGAACCCTCTCGCCTGCTGCGCCTGGCTCCCCTCCTCCCCCAGGACTCCTCGTCTGCAGCCGACCTCTGCGCTCGCCTCCTCAACATAGCCGAGGAGCTCAGCGAGAAAGCCCTGCTCCCTGACGCCCATAAAGGTCTGTAATTTAACTGGGATTTAAATGACACCAGTAAAGGCCTCGCTAGATGAGGGTTTTCATGTAGAAATACATTTGTCTTCTCAGTGTAAATCCCAAACGGAGGCTGCAAAAAACAAAGAAAATACAACATGGGCTGGTTGTGGCTTCCTTGATTAGAGAAGTGTATTATGTGTATTATTATAATATTATTTTTCATGCCAGTTTCTTAGTGTTCTTCTGAACCCAGGAGCATGTAGAAGGTTGTTTAAAGTCCTTGACAATGGGATCATTGTACCTGTACACTAAAAATATTTTGGACACTACAACTCTGCTATGAAAACCATAGGTTAGGCGGCCATGGTTGCAATAATTGCTGTACTTTGTGTTTAATGCTAATTAAAAAATGTTAGCATGCTAACACGCTAAGATGTTAAACATGATGTTAGCATTGTCAATGTGAGCTGTGTTGCCAAGCTAGCATTTAGCTCAAAGCACTGCTGTGTGTTTGTTTTTTTTAAGATTATTTTTTGGGCATTTTTAGGCCTATTTGACAGGACAGCTGAAGACATGAAAGTGGAGAGAGAGGGGGGAATGACATGCAGCAAAGGGCCGCAGGTTGGAGTCGAAACCGCGGCTCGCTGCGTCGAGGGGTAAACCTCTATATATGGGCGCCCGATCTACCAACTGAGCTATCCGGGCGCCCGGCACTGCTGTGTGTTGATACAGCTTCAGATCAACTAGCACTGATTCCTAATCTTCTCTCATCCTGTAACCTTGAGGTCACGAGTGAAGAATCACATTACCTCGACATAACAAAGTCATTTTCTCATTAGAATGAGATTTATCCAGTTTCCTCGTGTTTTCCTGAGATAACTAGACAACGAAACTGTTTTCCTTGGGAAAGCCACGATTCTGTGGAACAAAACGACTTCACGATCCCACTGGACACAGTGATTCCTGCAACTAAAACAGGGGTCTTCCAACGTTTTTTAGACCAAGGACCCTTTAACTGAAAGAGAGACATAGCAGGGACCCCGTACTACATGTATTGTATAAAACTGAGCTGCATATTAAACTGGGTGGATGGATATTTAAATACATTGTTTATACATCATGTTTTAATGTTAAACATTCATGTGGAAGGCACAGGGTTTCATATTTCAGTTTTTTTCCGATTGCTTAAGCACTATTTTGAAAGCAGGGACCGGTTTTTCAGAACACTTCATCCAATCAGCAGGACACCTCAGACCCTTTGCAAAATGAAACACTCTTGCAAAAACTATACACTAATTTATAAAATCCATATTTTGTTACCATATGAAACACACGTTTCATATGACTTATTTCTGTTTGAACCAGTTACACACTGCTGTAGCTAACCTAAAACACTTTTTACAATTCTACTTCTCAGTGATTAGAGTACTGTAAATGAAGTACACAGAGAAAGTGCAAATATACAATAAGTTCACCAAACACTACACTAGACCAATGCTGCAAACTTAGGAAAATATAATTTATTTCTCTCCATATACCCAAATCAGTCAACATGTCAACATGGAGAATTTCAACAACATGTCCCAGTTTTCATACAGCTACTACAGTAATGTGCATAACACTGTTAGCTCAGCAAACAACAGACAAACATAACATACTGTATCCAGTACAGGTTATAATTACAGAAAAAAAAAATAATAATAAAAAGATCTCGTCATCACAATCAGAAAGATCAGAAAATTCTAGACATTATCTCTTCGCCTAGCTGGATCTGGCCAGAGAATTTCACCAACATCACAGGCGATATCCTCATTGGCAAGACAACGTGGGAAGAACCGTCTTGAATGTCGAATCCATCCTTGCACAGCTGCAAGTCAACCTGTTCACAGGCGTCCTCCATTGCCTGAAAGAGGAGTACCTCTTCCTCTTCCTCTTCCTCCTTCTCCTCCTCTGTGGATTTCCCCTTTCATCCTCCCTCTTCTTCTGACTCCTTTCATGCATTTTTATAGTGGTTAAACCTGAATGGTGTGTCTACAGTTAAGCAATCATGTGTTTACGCACCTCTTGGCTGTGTTTCACAGATTGGCTCATGGTTGTGGTAATTACTGTCAATGCTTTGGAATTGCACGGACGTGACATCACGATATACTTCTGTGTCTCGTGTATACAAGTGTGTTGAGTGTTTTGCAAAGTACTGTGTGTATTTTTGTGTGAAGCTGACATTGTGCTTATAGTGGTGCACATCTGGGCCAATGTTTTGCTCCTTGAGTGTAAGGTTTTGACACTTGCGTAATACTTTTGATTTCAGTGTGTGAGCACTCGTCAAAAACTGTAATGTATGTTCTCAGACATTGACATTTTACATTAAAAAAATTAGCAATGATTTGGCGCCCCCCACCCCCGGAGTAACTCTGAGGACCCCCCCCCTAAGAGTCGCGGACCCCTTGTTGAAGATCTCTGAACTAAAGGATAGAAAAGATATATAGGGCCTACAAACTAAGGTGTTTCTAATATATTCTGAATGCACAGTTTTATTGAACAGCCTTCACCCTTTGCAGATCAGAGCGGTTTCACCAGCCCTCCTCCTGACGCCTCCAAGTTTGAACCCACCAGTGTCCTTGGATTCCCTGCAGCGCTCATCGCTGAGCAGCTCACCAAAATAGAGACAGTGAGTTTTCTTGTAACATGTTTCGCATGATGCTAAATATTGACCAATGATACTGAAATTGAATTACAGTGAATGCAAAGCTATTGTTATTTGGTTTATTCTGACATTTCCAGAGTATGTTTGCATGATACACCTCTGCTTTGAATTCATGTTGACTCTGTAGATTAGTTCAGGCCCAGTCTGCTTTCCACAATTGGAACCATCCTGTTTTGTGTCGTGATGAACTTTGATCCCCTGATATGGATACGTTCATATTTTCTCTGCTCTATTTCACTCACCTATAGAACATAGAATCAATCTGTAGTCACTTATTGTTTTTTTGCTATCTTGTTTAGAATGCACAGAATGAAAGTGGTACTTATAGTAACGTGAGCCACCGTGGCTGCAAACACCACAACAGAAAGGCGCCACCCTCAAAAACTCTCAGCACGAAATTCCTCAAAGTACTGGTTTCATGGTTTGAATATTGATTTCCAGGAAACAGACTGTTATTTATAGATCTATGTGCTGTCACTTATCAGGAGCTGTTTGTCCGTCTGGTCCCGTACCACTGCCTTGGCTCACTGTGGTCGCAGAGAGACAAGAAAGGGAGGGAAGGCGTTTGTTGGTCCGTCCGGGCCACCATACGTCAGTTCAACAAGTTGGCCAATGCAGTTCTAGCATCCTGCCTTTGGCCTACGAAACTGCGCAGCCAGCAGAGAGCCCGACTTCTGGAGAAATGGATCAGCGTGGCAGAGGTCAGTATGCAAAAATCAAAAGTCACAGCTCTAAAAATGCAGGATTTCATGCCATTTTTACAGACAAGAAGTGAAAAAATGTTGCTCCTCTTGAAATGAAATTGCTAACAGTATGTCAGTTGGGGTTTCAATGTTTTCCAAAAACCTCAACTGTGCATTTCCCAACAATAAACCCCCATTAATCCCATAACCATAATCCTATTCTTAGTTCTGACTGTGCACATACTATCACAAATTCACAGTCTGCTTGGTTTCTGCTGTGGCTGTGCTAGTAATTTCACTTTAATCAATAGCTATGGGCAAAACACATTAATCAAGTCTTTATATATGGTTCTTTTCTGGTCAGAGCAGCAGCAAATCAACAAATAGCTCTCTCTGTTTGAGTTCATTTGGTGGTCGACCACTTTTGGCAGAAAGTGAGAAGAGTGATTATTAAAAATCTGCATATTTTATACTAGAAGTAGCTTTCAATCCCAGTACACATTTAGAAAATGGAATAGGAAATGTACTCTGCATGAACAGTACATACCAGAAATGTGCTGATTCAATAAAATGTGATGTAAGACCTCAAGGCAAACAGTTAAGCTTTGAATCTGCTTTAAAAAAAAGACAGTATTATATAAGAGACATGTGGTTTAACATGTGGAGTTCTGTAACAGTGTTAGGGTTACACACACACACACACACACACACACACACACACACACACACACACACACACACACACACACACACACACACATCCTGTCCTTGCTTGTTATGGATTTTTTCCTTTCCGATCCTCTTTATATGTGAATAAGCTGCATCACATACTCACAAACACTCCAACATCCTCTTTGGCAAAGTGAGGTATCACTGGTTTGCTGCCAAAATGTCTTTTGGGACAAACCTCTTTAGCAGTATGCATTATTCAGCACCTCAGGCTGACACTGTAACTCAATACCGGCCAGACCCATACCCACAGGTGTTCTTAGTTTGCCGTGTATGTGTGTGTGTTTGTGTGTGTGCATGCAAATGATTGTTATCTGTGTGTTCTTTCAACAGGAATGTCGAGCCAGGAAGAACTTCTCCTCACTGTATGCCATCGTGTCGGCCCTGCAGAGTAATCCCATCCACCGGCTGAGGAAGACGTGGCATGACACTGACAGGTCTGTACCTCTCAGTTTGAAAAAGCAAAATACACAGAGAATGATTTTCACTGTACAAGGACATTTGTAGTTTGCTGTCCTTTCTGATTGCCTTGCATAAAAAAAATAAAAAATAAGACAAAGATAAAAAAGACTAGACAAAATACAACAATACAAACCGAAGAAACAAGTAATAAAAAAAACAATATATATATAAATAGTTATATAAAAAGAAAAGTCATAACTCAGGTGTAAAATAGTATGAATTTCTACAGTACAGTGGGTAACACAGTAGGTTTTGTAGTATTAAGTAATTGAGGACTTATACTGATCTCTGCTAGAGACCAAGGAACTGCAGCAGTGGCACCTCATGTCTTAGTGCCTAACTTTTTTTATATTGTAATGAACGTCTGTTACATTCAAGCCACTGCCAAATGAGTTGATAGAAAGCTAATTAAGACTATCAGCTCCACACAACTTTCTCTGTATCTCTCACTATGGCAACGTTCAGAAGATTGTGTCGTCCGGCAACTTTCGCGTGCAGAAACTTGAGTGAAGATAATTACCTCTTCTGAAGAGTCCATCATGTTTTTTTAATCCTCCGTGTCCTCCTTGGCTACTAGTTACTGCGTGGAGGAGAGGTGGGGGCGTGTGCGCAATCATGGAAGGCTTGTGTCATGTGGATGCAACAACAGTTTTGTTGTTATTGCTTAGAATTCCTCACAGGGAGACAGAAAGTACGCACTATAGCTTTAAAAGTGAAAGAAACACTCTTCTCATTCTCAAAATAGAAGATCTTTCTCTTAAATAATGACCCCCACTGACTATGGAACATAGCTATAATTAATGTTATTTGTTTCACCAGTGCTTTAACTGCTATGACAAGTCACACACTAGACAATAGATAATAAGAGTAGAGATTGCATTAACATACAGGTGGAAATTGCCTTTAAATAGGGTTATTCCAAACTTCAGGGAAAATTTGTGTGACAAAAAAATGAAAGCTGCAGTGTAAACATTCCGCAGTTTCACCATTAGGGACTTTTTCTCCATCAATTTTTTTTGTGCATCAATTTGTGTTTTATCTGTTTGGTGAAAGTGCACTGTATAAGCAGTGTTTTATTTTTTTATTTTACCTTTTATTTTTTACAAACAAGTCATTAAAAACTTCTTATTTACAATGTCGGCCTGACAAGTGACAAAGCCAATTAGGGGCTAGGAGGGCTAGGAAATAAAATACTTTAGACATATATGCAGTTTAAAATGACATAAAAAACTATTTGATATACAACACAGACAGTAGTAAACACGTATACCGAGAGAAACACACAGGTACAAACAAATGTTTAACTGGGAAGTGTGCTATGAACTGTAAAATATATTTTTTGAAAATTCTTTTTTTAATGTTAATGTAGTGTAGAGCTGAAATGATTAATCAAATAATCGATTAGTCAATCCATTGAAAAATAACAAGCAATGATGGATTTAATAATCGATTCATAGGTTCAGTCATTTTTTAAGAAGAAACACCGAACATTCCTTGGTTCCAACTTCTTAGTTTTGAGGATTGGCTGTTTGTCTTTGACTTATAGGATAGAAAATCAATACGTTTTGTATTTTTTGAACGTTGATTGGAAAAACAAGACATTTGAAGACGTCAACTTGGGGCATTAGAAAATTTCAACTGGTATTCATAACTACATTCTGACATTTTACGGACAGAACAATTAATCGATTCCTCAAGAAAATAATCAGCAGATGAATCGATAATGACAATAATTGTTACTTCGTGGTGCTTAAAGAGATTCAAAAGTAATTTCTAGAAAATACTTATTGCTTACATTCTATGAAGCAACATTTATATGGTATAGTCATTTTCAGATGCTTAGAACGTACCATATATTTTATTACGTGTTAAAAAAAATATTTCTTAAAACAGCTACCCTACATAAAGTATTATATTAATTGTAAATGTGATGTTTGGTTAGGACCTGGAGGACAGTTTCTTCATAGCTTCAAACTGCATTATAGGAAGCCAAGTCAACCTTGTAAATAACCTCATCGCCAATCCAATTACATAATTTTGACTTTGCAGACACTTTAAATTCAGCCTGTACAAAATGTCTTCATTGCATTTCATTAGCTTAATAATGTTGAAATATGAATGATTATTCAATTCAATTCAATTCACTGTTTTGGTCACTTAACAGGGAGGCGGTGAGGAGATACGAGGAACTGTCAGAAATATTCTCAGACAAGGACAACTACTCACAAAGCAGAGAACTCCTAAAGGAGGTAGGTTTCTGTCAAGACAAAACACAGAGTGACAATGGAAATATAATATATTGTACATTTTCAAAAGGATATCGGGTTCTGAATGATGACATACAGTAAATGGAGCAGGTTCAGTGAGAAATTTGATCTTTTGTTTATGGCACGCAGAGGCTGGTTTTTCCCAGAGTCATGACGCAGCATCAAACCTTTTCAAGCCTGAATGACGTGTTTCGTTTGACCATTTGTCATTTTACATCTCGTTGCTTAGAGGCTGAGGAAGCAGTTTCTTGTGCCGGAGAGCTGCCAGTTTGACGTGCAATTTGAGTCTGGAGTCAGATTTCAACAACTCTCTTCTGATGTCTTGGACTTGTTTGAGGCCTATTTTTACTCAGATCTGTGTTGCTCTTGGATACTGCTGGATGCTTTTACCGCTTATCTATTTACCACCTTGCTAACAAAATCTTCAAAGATACTTTTCCTCCCCATCACTACAAACACTTTGAGTTTACACCTGTGTGCATAATATGTTAACTCCTGAAGCAACTGTGTTATACAGAAAGAAAGACACTAGCTGTGTTAGAAACCGTTCCCTCATTCACTCGTTCACTGTTCACTATACAGTATAGTGTTTATTAAATAGTGAACTATATTGGGAACGACCAAACGAGATTTCGGACACTCACTGAAAACACATCGTTGCGTGGCTTGTGTCAGGAGATGCGCCCGTTGTTTGTGTGATGGAGACGGGGGTGCCCAGCATCATCTAAACAAACCGAAACTAAAATACTTCCAATAACGTCCCTGAAACAAACACAGCACTCAAGAGAATAGTAAAAGGTTGTATATATGTTGCATGTTAAATTTACGCTGTTTAGAAACGAAAGTCCTCTCCATTTTTCCTTCCTGCACGATCCGTTCTGCGCATGCGTTATTTGTCGGCTAGCGGTTAGCCGAATTAGCTGTTAGCTTGGGTGGAGGCTAGCGTGGAACAGATCGGGCAGGTCGTAAAACGGTATTATCATCTGCGCATGCGTGAACATCTTGCGCATGCGCAGAACGGATTGTGCAGGTGGAACGGATCGGGTACTGACATATGTACACTCAAATTAGCAGTGTATTGTGGGTATTTTATAGTGGACTATATAGTAAATGAAATTTACCGCGTAGAATTCGAACACCACTACAAAATGGCGAACACACTATATAGTGCACTATTTCCGTGATAGGGAACGGTTTCAAACACAGCTACTGTTTACCGTTCACTGTACGCAGGTTTTGGTTTTGTGCATTACTCTGCTATAAGCCTTGACTCAATATATTCACAATTTTTGACCTGATTTTAGAAATTAATGTTTATTGTATGAGCTAATCTATAAAGAAAACGGAAAAAGAAGGAGCTCTATAAGGCTTTACTTACAGGCATTGAGCTAAATGCTAACATCAGCATGCTAACATGGTCACAATGGCAATGCTAAAGAGCAGATATTTAGAAAGTAGCATGCTAATGTTTGCTAGCACAGTGTACAGCTGAGGATGATGGGGAATGTCATTAGTAGTTTGAATTTAGAATTATCTAATGATGGCGCTAGAGGAAGTCAGGTGATCCCATAAAAATAAAATGAATAGAAAGGCCATTTCCGTTAAAATCAGCGTAGCAGAATGGTCAGAGCAGCAGCCATTTTCTGCTGTTTTATTCCGTTTTCTGTGAACGATGCGTCGAGGGGGTAACGTTAAGGCGGAGTTAAGAAGCTAACGTTAGCCAACTAACACCGGCTGGCTGGCTTGCTGGTTCCGCCGTCCTTGCATCAATTACAGAGAATGAGCAGAACAGCGGGCTGGGTCTAATGTTAGCGGTCCGCTGACCCACTGCCGCTGGGCCTTGATGTCCCTTCTCACTCCCTGCAACTCCGAGAACGTCTTCCGAGCTGCGTCGGGAGGCTCTCTTCCCAGCAAGCTGCGACACAGTTTACTGACGCACATTGTCTCTATGACAACTAACAACGATCGCCATTTTGTTGTGTATTAAACAAATGACCACGGAAAACCGGTTCGGTTGGGTAAGCCCCAAAATCGATACATCCTCTTGGAGCCATGAATGTCTGTATAAAATTTTATCTGAATGCATCCAGTTCTCAAGATAGTTCTTGGACTGACAAATCGATTAACATTTCCACGCAGATAGCATGACTAAAAATAACATACATGCACACTGCGAGCAAACAGTGACGTCTGTCAAGCCTCTAAATGCAGCTACAACAAAAGTGACTCCTCTGCACTCATATCTCACATCCTGCTGACGAGCATCCCATAATTTCAACAGCAGAATGAGACATTTACTAATGTGTCTGTCAAGAGCCACTATTGGAACACGTTTTGAATTCCTATCTGCACAGACTGAAGTCGAGCCTTCTCCTCTGAAAACAACATTCAGTGGTAGAGATTTATGACTGCTTGAAAAGACCAGAACCCAGTCTAATCTGGTTGAGTACAACTGCCCTTATTCTGTCAACAACTTCACTTCACCCATCTGAAGAAGTACATTATATTTAGTTTGCACTGTGTGAGATAGTCGGGGGAAGTTGACAGGATCCGCCGTGTTTTGATTCGCTGTTATGGTGCAATGCAGGCATCAATATCTTTGCATTAGCTGCGATTTTACCATGATATCCCCAAAGGAATTCATCCAAACGTTTGCTTTCATTTAGAAAGCTTCACTCTGAGCTTTGATCCCAGAAAGACACCATCTTCTTCTGTTGCCCTTTGATTTTTTTTCAGCACAGTTACTTGCTTCCCTTCATCTCTCAGCTTGTCTAAAAATGACTACGACTAGCAGACAGAGTGTGAGAAGAATGAGTCAGACTAATAAAAGACTTTCTAAAAGTTTGGGGAAAGAAATGATTCACAACACGGTCATTGAAGCATTTGACAATATTTGAACACTTTATTATAAAGCATGATTATTACAGGCTATGTCTTCTTGGCTAATGCCAAGCTGTCATGACAGATCTCTAGACTGAGCAGTGTCAACTTTTCATTTACATTATTAATGTCTTATTAATATTTGATCATTTATTAATGTTCATACGATACGATACAATACCATACGATACGATACGATATGATACAACTTTATTGTCAGCCAGTGCTGAAATTCTTTTTGTATCCCTGGGTAGCTTGTGTAAAAAAAGAGGACATAGACATACATACAGACATACATAAGATGAATAACACCAAAAGACATACATGAAACATTACCAAAAATGACATAAGCACCCAAGTAAGGAAACAAAGCATACATGACACACAGACAAGGTATTGTAACCCTGAATAAATATTGCACTGGATTTAATGTAGCTGGTTTAATAATAGGATAGATTGATGTATGAAAGAGTTTTTAAGTCTGATGCGATTGAAAGAATGAACTCTAAAGCGTCTGTTTGAAGGCAGAAGCTGATATTCTCTGTGCAAAACATGTGAGGAGTCATTTGAAATATTCCTGGCCAGTCTGAGCATACTATTATTGTGAGCTTCCTGAAAGTTTTCATCAAAGGATTAGGTTCTATCTCACTGGTACATTTATGGCAATTGGCTATTTTTTAGAATTGCATACAAATTTGTTTATCACTATGAATCTATATATTTTTTAAATAAAATACAATTAAATAAAGTAAAATAAAAGCCCATCTAGAGTCTAGCACTGGCAATAAGCTTAGGCTATAAATGCTATTTGTTACATATTCCATTAGGAAATATTCTATGTCCAAGTAAAAATAAGTCAAATAAATAAATGAAAACTTGCATTGAAAGTGAAATTATTAACCATATGACTTAGTGTCTTTCAGCTCATTGTTTTGGTTTTATGGCCCATAACTTTCTGTTTTTGGTTCATTCTCACAGCTCTCATCAGTGGTGTTTTTGGGCCAACTATAATCAGTTTTTTAACACATTAGCCATATAAACTGAGTTTCCACTACCCCCGTGCGGCCATACAAATCGGTTATTGCGGGTTTAAAGCTGCAATATATATGCTAACAAATACACTATATGCTGGTGTACATTGTGGCATAAAATACCTATTTCTTGACAAAAAACAATTTCCTTTTGTTTTGACCACATTGCATGAGCATGATGGATTTGTCCAGTTATCATGTTATTGTCGCGGTTAAAATGTACACTTTAAGGACTTCTTATCCATGTTGGCTTAAAAGTGGAGTTTTAAAGTCAAAACCTGACATATGTTGGCAAACTCCATCTGTTGATGAGGATCATGTAAAAGCTCCAGAACAGCTACTAAATGGACCTTGTGATGAGACTGATTTCTCCACAATTGTTTCCAAGGCCGATAATGAACTCTAAACCTTTTCCTTGCTTTTGTGTTGCAGGAGGGCACATCAAAGTTCGCCAACATTGACCACAGGCTCAACAACAAACATATTAATAGGGTAAGTTGAGTGAAAATTAGGGAGCGATGGAGGTTTTGCTTTTTGGGAGGCAGGCTTGTTTGTGGTAGTCCACTGGGTTGAACATTTAGGTTAGGGAAAATAAACTCCTTCTACTACTGACTGTTGTCGCACAGGTCAGCACTCGGGTGTAAATGGCTGAAATTGTGCAAAAACTGCGGTCACATGCACAGTTCAACATTTGCAAATTACTTTCACTGAAGCCTGAATTCATTAAGACATTTCGGTAACGGAGGAGTAACGTAAAAATGACCTCAACATTTGTTGCTGAGGCAAAACCTCAGATCTTCAAGCACATAAAAAAACTATATATATATATATATATATATATTTTTCACTAACTTTACAGCCCACGTCTGGTCTGCATACCGATTGTTTTTTAGCCTGAAGGGCTGTACACCCCCGGAGGCCTTTATGTGAGACCTTGGAAATGTTATGGATGATGTAAGATCCTGCAAAAGTGTCATTAGTATTGTTAAAGTTAGGGGGCAAAATGTTGTATAATATCTGTAGAAAAGGATTTGTGGTGAAACTTGGATTCAGGTGTCTTTTAGGGCTTATGAATCTTATTTTGTTGTATATACAGTGTATGCTGCATCATAAATATCCAATATAAGTGTAGTGCATTAGAATCAAGTTTATTTTTAGTTAAAGCACTCAGTTACTGTATATGCTTTTGCTGATAGCTTAATAATGGATTTCAAACTAAAAGTTGTAAAGTTTATTTGTATAGGGGCAAGTTTGTAGCATGAACCATGCCACACACCACAGCATTTATAGCCTAAGCTAATTTGCAATGCCTGTCTCTAGATTGGCCTTTGAAATACATCATTTAGTTGACTTGAAAGTGCTGTTTTCCTACAAAACGCTACATTCAAACACTGATACTGATGTCACTTTTGCTAAGCAGAGGGTGTTTCAGTGGTTTGATAGAGGGTTGTAAGCGGGATCGACCGGCACGCAGCAGCGAAGTGGAACAGAGGGCCGTCGTGTGTCTGATGTGCTGAATCCTGAGCCATCGTTTGAAAAATAGCTGCAGGCGGCTGCTCTGAAATCCCTCGCAGTGTGGGCCCTTTACGATGTGAATAGAAACCTCTGGGGGACTGATAAAACACTTCTTTTTTTTTTTTACACAGTCCAACGCCCAGGGCACTGTGCCCTACCTGGGCATCTTCCTCACAGACCTCACTATGCTGGACACGGCGGTCAAAGACAGGCTGGATGTAAGTTCCTCTCATCTCTATCAAGGGGAAAGTTGGTCACAACCCCTGGAAGTTGCACACTATTTTACAATTATCAAACTGACATAACACATCCTGTCACTCCCTTTGCAGAACGGCTACATCAACTTTGACAAAAGGAGAAGGGTGAGTGTTGCGATACTTATCAGTGTGAAAAATAAAAGGTTAAAAGTAGGGCTGTCAAGCAATTCATTTTTTTTTAATCGCGATTAATCGCTGAATTTCTATAGTTAATCACAATTAATCACATGTTTTATTTATGATTAAAATTCTATTATCTTGCATTTCAGAACTGTTTTTAAGTACATATTAACAATGGAAAGCAATTATTACCAGTGTGTCTTGATTGGGAATCAAATGAATGCAAAGAAAGTTACTTTATGAACTTGACTTTAAGATTTGTACAGGCTGTGTATGCGTGAAACTACTGACCCACACACTCACACACACACACACACACACACACACACACACACACACACACACATCGTTTACCTCAGGCTAATTAATTAGCTAGTAAGTGGCGATTTTTGTCAGCCAGCCTTCCAAAATGAAACACAATGAAAAAAAAAAAAAAAAAAAAAGATCATTAACCGTTGCCCGACAAGCAGGTAAGGGAGTCTCAGTTCATCGTCCGGGAGCCTCTGACACACTTTCTGCTAGAGCTGGGCAATATATCGATATTATATTGATATCGTGATATGAGACTAGATATCGTCTTAAATTTGGGGTATCGTAATATAGTAATATGACATGTTGTCTTTTCCTGGTTTTAAAGGCTGCATTACAGTAAAGTGAAGTCATTTTTTGAACTAACCAGACTGTAACTGTTCTATTATTTGTCTTTACCCACTTAGTCATTATAGCCACATTACTGATGATTATTTATCTAAAATCTCATTGTGCACATGGAGCCACTTTACTGAAACCGCTTGCGAGACTGACAACTCCAAAGCGGCGTGTATGTCCGAGCCTGTCTCCACCGCCTCCACCTGCAGGTTGTCACCTGTTTGGTTTGGAATGAAAGGGAGAAAACACGACACCAAGTAACACGGGGGATATCGCTCATATACATATTTATTTCTACGTCTGCGTAGTTAAGGTGTCAGACGCATCTTGCTGTCTTCCGCATAAGTGCTGCGGGAAACCCTTCGAGTGAAGTGAAAATAAATGAATAAATGGCGGCATGCGATTAAAAAAAATGAACGCGTTATGCTCGGCCCCTAATCGTTAATGCTGACAGCCCTAGTTAAGAGTTGACGCTTAAAATAAGAGAAGTTTGCTTTTAGCGGATGCTTTGGACTAAGCTTATGTTTCTGGACGCTGACACCAACAAGCAAGTAGTAGTAAGGTGCACATGTGTAATTGTAGCATCCTGACAAATATTGTGTGACCCTGAAAAGATCCTGTTAGAGAGATGAAGAAGAGCTACAAAAAGAAGAGAGATGCGAGGGATAATTTTTGAGATAAGAGCGTAATAAAATGAGGTGAGGGAACATAATATCTGAGGCAGGAAATTATTAAGTGGAGGGCGCCGGGAGGTGCAAGATGAGAAGAGAAAAAAGAACTAGCACAGTTATAGCCTACTAGATCAGCCAACATGGGTGCTTTTTTTTTATTTTGACACTGTGATGACATGCCACTTTGTTCACAGGAGTTTGAGGTTTTAGCTCAAATCCGGCTCCTGCAGTCTTCTTGCAAAAACTGTGTTTTCACCGCTGACGAGGCCTTCATACAGTGGTATCAGAGTGTACCGACACTAACAGAGGAGGAAAGGTACCTATCTGAAAGTTTGGTTCTGATTATAAACTAATGTCTTGAATGCATTAATTTGTATTTGTCGGACAATGACTGTTTTAAATATTCGATTATGTCTATTTCAGTTACAGACTGTCCAATGAAATTGAAGCACCTGGTGAGCCGAGCCCCCGCGGCCTTCCTCCAACAGTCATCATCACACAGTGCCCAGAGTAAGCTACACTGAATACACTCATACACACAAACACACACACACACACACACACACACACACACACAGCACAGTAAAATGATGACTATAATACCACATTCACACAATTCAGAATATGTAGACTAGGATTTAGATTGGTAGTCCAGGTCCTCCACCGATTTTACGCCTGAAGTTCAGTTTACGCGTCACAATGAACGCTAATATCTTCTGTGGCTCTAAAGGAGGCACACACAGTCGTTTACCAGGCAGGACGAAAGATGCTATTGAGTTGCATTATGGAAAATTAGTGATTTGGGGCTATATATAAATTAAATTGAATTGACTTGACTTGAATTATAGGAGTCTTGGTTACAGACTATACTACAGAATAAGTCAGCATATCTCTGCCTTTTCTGCTTCAATTATTGACCATTTAATATCTCTCACATCAAGGGATTTTAAGTGTAGTACAAAATCGCTCAAGTATCACTAAATTGAATAGTGGAACAATTAGTACATTAACCACTAGTCAATAATAAGAAAATCAGTCTACAGCAATGTTGATGATTTAGGTCATTAAAGTGATCAAGACAAAATAATCAGTTCAAAAAAAATAAAAAATAAAAGCCATTTTGCTGTGTTTATGTGTTTTCATTGTAAATTGAATATTTTTGGGTTTTAGACTGTTGATTGCACAAAACAAGCAATCCAAAGCTTTTTGACATATTTTTGACTAAAATTACTTTATTATTATTTTTTTATGATTAACAGGTTGTTTTTATTCATTTTCAACACAACACACAAAACATACAATTTGCAACATGAACATACCCCCCCGTCCCCTCGTCATCACCACCCAGCCAGACAAAAAGAAAGATAAATGACACAGTAAACAACAATATTCAAGACCATACAACAAAATAATAAAATAGACGGGTGGTGATAGCGTAGTGGATATGACTCGTGCCTTTGGTGTGGGAGACATGGGTTCAATCCCCACTGTAATACATCAACCAATGTGTCCCTGAGCAAGACACTTCACCCCTAGTTGCTCCAGAGGAGTGGGACCTCTCTCTGATATATATGGTGATTGTAAGTCGCTTTGGATTAAAGCGTCAGCTAAATGTAATGTTGATTAATTATAAATAACAACAATCAGTAGTTTCAACCCTAATTTGAATGTGTTTATACATTTCCTTGTGTTTTCAGCCTGAGTAGGTCTCGGACCAGCCTGACTGGTGACAGTGACAGCCTCTTTGACTTCCCCTCCCCTGTCAATAATCTGCTCTCAAAACTCACAAAGGTAATCTACTTTTACTTAACCGTTTAGGCCAACTCTGCATTCATATCAGGTTTTGTTTCACATACATTGTTTGCAGGAGTGACTCTGTTTTTGCTTTTGTCCAAATCTGCTAAACACATTGTACTTAACGTGGCTCTTAGGAAAAGCGATCACGTCCTTGGTTATCAGCAGCACCGTTTGCTTTTTTTATTTCGATTGCAGCATATGAAATCTCCGTCTGTGTCCTGTCTGGATGTTGACACGTCTCCTTCAACCACTGACTCCACCCCTGCCACGTTGACTCCATCCACTCCCACAAAGTCACACCGCCGATCAGTCTCCTGCGGCAACAACCCCCCTAATAACATCCAAGGGTCGGGGCCCGACATGCGAATCATCAGGATACGGATGGACCTGCACGATGGAAACATGTACCGAAGCATACTGGTACTAATTCAAACCATTTGAATCGAATTCACTGCAGCAGTGAGATTGTAATGCTATAAAAATGCGTCGTCCCAAATTATCTGCGACATGCTGCACTTGTCCCGTAATGATAGTCATCAGATCCTGTATCCTCCGTGTATCCTCAGGATACAATGGACCCAGGATATTATTAGTGCAGATCAAGCTGTCCTAGTGTCATTGTTATTCTCTTCTCTCCCCTCAGGTTACGAGCAATGACAAGACCCCCACTGTGATCAGCTCTGCCTTAGAAAAGCACAATCAGGACCCCAAACAGACGTCCAGATATGAGCTGATCCAACTTCAGCCTGAAGGAAAAGGTATAAAGACGTGCCTCCAGTGCAGAAAAAACAACACCTATTGGAATTGTACTTTTGTATTTCTTCTGGCACCAGGTGGCGTATTTATGTTATCCAAACAGAGACAAACTGAGATCATCTTTTTATTTCTTCTTTTGCATTCATCCAAAATTGTGGTTAACTTGAGGTTTTTAAGTGTAGCACAGCAGCAGCTTTGAAGAAGCTTGATTGAAATCTGATTTGTTTATTTGTCTCTCATCCTTTCCTTTATGCAGAACTGGTCATCCCTGCTACAGGAAACGTCTTCTATGCCATGACATCGTCTAGTGTTGACTTCCTGTTGAGGAGGAAAGACGGGGACACTCCTCTGAGCTCACAGCCGATCAAAACGGAGTCGAGCGCCACTTATCCTCGAATCAAGGCCAAGGGGAGGAGACTGGTCCGGGCACTACATTGACATCAGATTTTCCTGAACCCAACTTTGTCCACAGTGATGGATTTTTCTCCTCACAAACAGTAAATGTGGCCTTCTACACATGCCTTTCTCCCTACAAAGCTTGTTCCACTAAAACACCAAAACCAAGTCTTTATCAACGACTCCGGAGCAGGTTTTGTCAAACTTTTCATACCTGCAGCTGCCCTGCTGAGTTCACTAGAGCCGTCTGCTACTGAAGAACAGTGTCAGTTTTCCTCTTTTGCTAAACAGTATGCATTACTAATTTACACCTCGAGGTAAAGCAATGAAAGCCTTTAACTGAGTGCTTTTGGTGCTGGCTCTCGAGTCCCAGTCAGGTATCACTTAATGCATTTTCAACTCAGTGAATAAGATCCATTTCATTGCTTATAGCCACCAGGAAATCCCTTGTTGCTGTGTGCCTCAGTCGTGAGCGATGCTTCCAAATGTAAATAAGAGGATTTGATTGGTCAGAACCTCTGTGATCACCTGAGATGCCGTTGAAGGATTAAGGACAGTGTTTTCTTTGGGAAGACGCATAATAAAATCGAAATATACAGAGCCTGTCAGATGTGGTTCTGGTAAACAGCACACATGAGGAAGACCCAAAGATACAGTGCAAGTGCATCCATGTAGCAAAACACTGGAGCTTGAGACATATATATGTTTTGTATGTATTTATATATTTTGTACGTCTGTATGATGTCAACCTTGTGTTTACACTGGCGAGAAGCTCTAGGTCCTAGAGGCCAAATTGTTTAATTCATCAAGGCAAAAAAATGCATCAAATACCTGCAAGATTTCCACTTTAAACAGGCCAGGACGTGTCTACAGACAGCAATTCATTAAATTACTATTCATATTTTGATTGTTTGTTTTGTAGTTTGAAACCCTGTTTCCAGCAGCAGCCGTTTTTTTTTTTTTTTTTTTTTTTTAGCAACAACAAAAAAGGGTAAAGCTACCTTGTGCTACCTGCCCAACAGCAACCAGCAGACATACAAAGTTAGCGACTAGCTGGTGAAAAAAAAAAGTCAAACTATCAAATCTATCTGCTAAAGAGCCAGATAATTTCCTCAGAAGTTGCTAAAGACCAAACTAGCCCTAAACGGAGAGTGATATGCACTTATGTTATCAGATGGACCAAGATACAACTCCAGATAAATACTTCCTCTTCAGTTGTTTGTGTATTTAGGCAGCTGTTCACTAACACCTTAGCTGTTGAAACTTTATAGGCTGTCATACAGCTCGTTTTACAATTCTTTTGACCCCTAGTGGCCAAAGAAAATGATTATTGACTTAAAAAAGGAGACTTAAAAAAAATGCAGCACTTTCAAAGCTTGTGGCTTTGCTTCAGTTTATCACTGCAGTACCAAAACCATAAGGAAAACCGTAAGGAAAATAAAAAAAAACAAAAAAAACAACTTTATTAAGCCTAAGGTTTGAACTTTTCAACAGAGCATAAGCTAAACTTAATTTATGCAGATTTTCACACAGCTCAGCAGGATACATCTTCACTGCTGTTTACGTACAGCAAAAAAAGCCTCAGTCGCAATTTCATGTTATGAACATGTTAACTTCCATGTTGGTTTAAAACACACAACCTCTTTGAAAAAAAAGTCTTGTGACCTGTAGTTGTACTCACTGCTCAGTGCTGGTGAGGCCACCTTACTGGCTGAGGCACGAGCATAGCGGGGACCAGGGAAAGGATTCTGGGTAATAATAGATGACGTGTGCTAGCGTTATGCTATGCTACTGATTGTTTTAGTGCCTTTCTCTACAGGATGCTCGTCTTTCCCGTGTTTGCATTAGAATGTATACAGTATACGTGGAGGAAACGCAGTCACCTCCAGTGCTCTGTAGTCTCACATCAAAGCTGTTTATGCACTACACACAGGAAGTCCTATATTTGTGGTAATAAATTTACTTTTATATGAATTTCATTGCTTTTGACTGATGTGCTGTAACATATTCCACTTTCAATACAGACAGCTATTTGCCATGCTGCTGAGTATCTTATACACATAATTAAAGCTGTCTGTATATGTCAAATACACACATTTCTATTTTTTATTATTATCATGGATCAGGTAAACAAAGCAAGCTGAATATACATCAGTGACAAAAAAAAAATACACCTTTGTTTTTATTATTTTTATTCTGATTCAAGATAGCCAGCATCTTCATCTTCAAGTAAAATCAAGGAATGTATGTGGAAATGTGATACAACTATAACACATAATAAAAGAAGAGCTGGATATGTCAGAAAAAGCACATTAGAAACACTCATACCAACCCAGTTAATAACACAAGCATTCATGAAACACAAAGTATTAAAGCATTCCTCCCACCTGAATGTTGTCAGTGTCTAGTTTGTGAAGTGTGTGTGTGTGTTGAATGTTACATTGTGCAATTAATCCAACATTATTCATACATTTAACATTCCCTAAAATCCAGTTTTTATTACATTTTCTACCAGCCAAGCTTGACGCTCTCCCTGAGAACCCACAAACCAGCTAATGGTGAGTTAAACAAAAGAAGTTCAAGTGAGTGAGGCAGCATGTGACAGCTTGTAACATTATTTTGAGTTAAAAGAGTACCCAGCGGTTATGAAGACACTTGAACAAATGCCTTCATTTAAAGTGGTACTTTGTGGTTCTTGTGTTTTTCTAAATGAACACCATGTTTCCCGTAAAGCCCTCTGCTTCCTGTCCGATTTGACCACTTGTCCTCTTTCAGCATTGTTCTGTATGCATTTGGTTTAAAGAGGAGGATCTAACAGCCAATTATCATTCTGAACAAGTAAAATGGTTTTTGTGCTTTAAAGCCCCAAAAAAGCATATTTCCTGAAATCGGCCTCTTACTGTGAGTGATGGGGGCCCCACATGAAAACACTATTTTCTACCAAAGTTGGATCAGTTTTAGTTATTTAACTCGAGGGATTTCTGCTCTTCTCACTGGTTTGAAATGAGTGGGGCTAGATAGAAAATAACCCTAACCCATAGAGCAGGCGCACTAGAGACTTCCATTGGCCGAGCCAGCTACTTCCGGTTTAGGGCTCCGCTTACTTAAATGGAGATAAAAGTGATTGAATCGTGCATCTCTTCTAGTATTTCTAAATGTTATCGGACCAAATGGATCAAATTCTGATAGTGAAACAAGTCATTAGGCATTGGTTGTGACGCAAAAAAAAAAAAAAAAATATAAAAATAAATGTTCCCACTGATATATAGACGTCTCTTTCACCATGGAAGTCTATGGGGGGAAAGTCTTTTTGAGCCATCACGTGATGTTGTAATTCCATGATTTGGCCACTCGAATTTGCTAGGGTCCTGATCATGAATGTATTATATTAAGGGTCTGATGCACATGCAGTGCAGATAAGCCCACACATAAAAATATTGCTCCATAACATTAATAGTGACCCATAACTCCACAGGGAACCATTAAAAAAATAATTGTAATTATCACAAACATGTAAAATTATAGAAAAGATCCTTAATTATAAATGCATATGGGTTTTTTGATTCGATTTCTCCTGACATAGAACATATAGTGCACCAAACAAATTGCAAACATTTCACTTAAAAACCCACATGCCGGATATTAGCCTTATCAAATGACGGCCCTTTCCTTGACCCATCGGGCTCCCGCAGGGTGTCAACACTGGATCGTTCCTCCTCCACAAGCCTCACACTCCAGCGCCGCTGTCCGGTAAGCCTTCCACACCACCGGGTTCTGCAGACACACCGTGCCACCGCCTCGCTTCTCCTCCGCCTCGTTCCTGTTGATGTCTCCCACACACACCCAGCCTCCTCCGCCCCTCAACCCGGCTGCCTTGGGGCTGACAGCCCACTTGGAGTGGTCCTGGGTGGCCTTGAAGGTGAACGTCTGCCCCGGGTTGATGATCGTGATGTCCAGGACCTTCCAGCCTAGCGAGCAGTCAGAGGGGAGGATCCCCGTAGAGCGAACCCAGAACTGGACCAGGAGGTCAGACTGGAGGCTGGGGGCCACCCAGGAGTGGTACAGGTCTAATCAGGCAGAGAGGGAAGATGGATGGGAATGTGCTTTCATTATTGCCTGTAAATGGTCAGCATTCTGTTAAATAACACGGTCTAGTACAGAAACCAAATTATTATTATTACAAATGACAACTTATCACGCTCACATTGCCCTATGTAGGCTATACCTGCAAAGAAACTCAAGGTGAAGCTGAGACAAGATGAACTGTGGCCAGAACAAACTTCAAACTACTTTTATTTCTCCAAAGTCATACCGTTTTTAAAAGAGGCTCCTTTGGCAAAGCTGATGAAGTCGGTGCCATCCTTTGAGGTCAGAGTCACGCTGCGATTGGATACAGTTGTGATATGTGGAAAGATGTGACCAGACAGATGTTTTTTTTGCACAGACGGCAGCCAGCGCGGGCACCAGGGACGCCAAGGACTCTGGGACGTTGCAGTCGAACACATTAGGCTGATTGATCTGAAGCTGCTCTCCTGTGGTGCAAAACAAATTAGATTTAAGGCAAACGCTGCTAACGGCACTCTAGAATCACTTTATTCGTTAAGTACAATAAATGAATAGCACCGTCTTGGTGACATTGGCGCAGAGGCAGATCAATAACGTGCACTGCGACACTGTGCACATCGACTATAGCTAGACATACAGAGTAAGGACCTCACTCTTTACTGCAATGACAAAAATCCAGGTATGTATCTTTGGAGTCATTTTGTTATTTTTCTGCCTTTCTTTCAACCTTTCTTTATCTGAGTCTATATTCTTTGACACAAAGGTATTATACAATATGCAAGTTGTTCCTTTATGGCCTATATTGTACCAAAAATTAAACTATATACAATGTGTTGTTGTAAGTAACTACAGTATAACACTGTACACTTTACTTTCATTCTAACCTCAACACATTATGCACTCCTGCTCTCATCTTTCCATGAGCTCCATTAGGGCTGCAACTGACAATTACTTTCATTATTGATTAACTAATCCATTATTGTATGCTTAACTGACTTATCATTGAGTCTATACAACTGTGATATGGACCTGTGTCTAAATTGAAATTCAATATAACATGTCAGTAAAAAGTGAAAAATGACCATCACAATTTCCAAGTCTAAGGTGACGTCCAAAAATGATTCATTATAATAATTTATATTTATTTGAAATTGTGCACAAACATTGATGGCAAATCTTAATGACTTCAGTGATCCTCTGTTTCTCCATCTAGGACCACCATGAGTTTGACATTTAGCATTTTTACATTACTGGATGGATTGCCACAAAGTTTGGTACAGACATTCAAGTCCCCCTGAGGATTAATCATAAGTTGTTTTAAATTTATTTATTTATATATATATATATATATACATACATATACACACACACATATAAATAAATAAATAATATATGCTATGATATCTGAACAAATACCGATAACATTTCCATCATCCTCAGTTGTTCTTGGTGTTAAATGTTTGTATGCTTACCAACCATCAGCATGTTAGCATTGTCACTGTGAGCACGTTAGCATGCTGACGCGCCGCTGACCCGAACTAAAGCCTCACAGAGCCACTGGCATGGCTGTAGTGCTGCCTTCTAAGGTGCTTTTAGATAATCAACCATTGAAATTGTCGTTGATGGAGTTTATAGCACTGGCCTAATTGCCCAATGCTGTTTCAGCACTTACTCTATGCAATAAACAAAAGTTGCTGCGCTAATCAAATCAGTAATGAAGGGGATTAAAACATAAACAAACAAATACTTCGGACAACGTACTATTCTTCACTTATTAGATAGGTAGCATTTCTGAACTCTCACTTCAGTTATATAGTGGTGTCAAATCTCAGTCCCCCCCTTAAATTCATGCTGCAAGGTGCTCAAAAATGAAATGTGACGCCTTTAGCTGTTTGAAAAAAAACTGGACCCTGTCACACTCTGAGCATCCCAGCTGGAAAGGCGAGAATCAAATGGATATCTCTATGGTAACACACCTCAATATAATTGCATTAGCCCATTTACTGCTGTAGCAACTGTGCCAACTTCTGAGTCTGCCGGGGAACTTCACAGACAGCGCGGCGACATGGTGATGACACCTGTTTACGCTGATTATCTGGGATCTGTATTTTCTTGTTGCTGCGTCAATACCTGACTGGATTATTAAGTATGTGGGGACGAGACAATAACGACTGAGGAAATCCCTTTCAAGATGAGACACAAAGACAAATATTTAGGGTTTCAGAAGAATTATAATATTCTTGAGAAAGTCTTAGAAAGAGCTTTTACACCCTCATGGGAAACTAATACTCTACTGAAATGGGTTTCATTAAGCAGCTCTTTAAGGCAGAGTTAACACACCAATAGATGGCATATTAAATGTCATTATAGGTTTACTGTAATATACTCACTGAAGAACTTAAATTATATTGCCAGGGATTGGCAAACCAATATATCAGCCTAATCTTATTTGTAATCTTGCAGACTTTGTTTCAAAATAACAGCATTTTAGAGGCCCGTTTCATACACCAATTGGAATTTTTAATCTAGTGAGCAAAAAAGTGACCTCTTTTACCAATATAGATACGCGTTTTAAAAGCAATTGCTTCTAAATTAAAGCATGTTTATTCATTAGTGAAAATAGCGGACAGAAAGGCAGAGAATGTGTCCTCATTAGCTCCCAGCTCTCATACTGTATTTGGGATCTAATATCATCATCCCACAGAGTGCATTTTCATAACAGCTCTATCTGTGCTATACAGCCACATGGCAGAGCTCCAGCCTTACCGATGGTCTGGAAGCGGTCGAGTGGGTAGGTAACGCAGATAAAGTTTTGACCGTTGTTCACGCCGCTGCTGGGGTAATAAAACTGTCCTTCCTGTTGTGGAGGGGGGAAGTGAGGGGTGCTGTGGACCAACCAGAAGCCCTGATTCTTATCCAGCAAGACGACACCTGAGAAACAGAGATATTAAAAACATGTCAGCAAAAAGTATGAAGGAAAACTAACTGAACTCAACTATGCTCATTTATTATTAGTATCATTTAGTTATCATTTAATTTATTTCTACATATCACAGGGGGGGGGGGCTGCAGATTCAGGTGATCATTTTCTGTAATTTCATTACTACCAGCGAGCCCTTTCACATTGTCACATTGTTTTCACATTCTCATATGATCCATTGTTATGATAAGAATATCCATTTATTCTTGATACTTTCAGGTAGTCATTTTTTTGTAGCAATTTATTAGGACTTAAACATGAATTTCTGTAGTTTTGTTTTAGTATTTTTTCAGCAACTGAAAAAAGCTGAGAGATGAAAGGGGAGAGAGAGGGGGGGGGGAAGACATACAGGAAAACTGTCACAGGTCAGATCCGAACCCTGGACCTTCTGTGTCGAGGAATAAACCTCTGTAGATGTGCGCCCGCTCTACCAACTGAGCTTAACTGCCACGATATTTCTGTTTTGACATAATTTATACACTTTACAAACTTACCCATATTTGCGGAGTTTGAGTATAAGGTCAAATGTCGTTGCAGCCTATCTGGGCTATGCAAGTATTGGAGCTCGACTGCTCTGGTGTTTACCTTTTGTGTGACCCCCACTTCCTCCACCGTTGTCAACCCATCTGTCACCAAAGTCCTCAGGTGGCTGGTCATTGTAAAGAATGTACGCTACTTCTGTGTTCTGTGAAGAGGACAGAGTCACACTCATATTAGACGCACATACACTTCGACTGAAAAACAAAATAACACCGCACAACATTGGTCAAGTTGAGGTATACAATCATAGGTTTTGTATGGGTATGCTGTTGAAACTGCTATATTATCTTTCCCCCAGCTGTTTGGAGACTCTGACCAGCTGCATATAAATGAGCAAGTAACTTTCAGTTCTCACTCTCAGTTTCTAAATCTGATCTAATCATGTCAAGTGGTTGTAGCAGACACTTCTTTAAAAATAAAAAATAAAAGGCTTATCACTGCATTTAATAAGTGTTGGGACTGCAGCAAAAAAGCAGAAGCAGCCAAAAACTACATTACATCTGCTGATGTCTGGAAGACAGTATTTGTTACTGATATTGCTTGGGCTGAATATAGTTGTTTTATATTGTGGACATTAGAGATAAGTGTATGCAAAGCAATCTAATATTAATAACCCAGGAAGATTTACAAACTACTATGGCAAAAGTTAATGAGGATCCAGATAAACAAATAATACTACAGTGGGTTCAAAGACATGTAATATTAATACCAAAAGTCTTATCCTTGTGCACTTTGTCCCATACAAAGGATACGATACAAAGGTTATCATTTGTATTTTAGAGAGCTGTCCAATAAAAAGTGAAGTCCTGTCTGTCATAAAAATTTTTTGACTTTGGCATGGCCATTTCACATTAGTCATGCATGCATTTAATACATGAATAAAAAGGAATTTAAAACTGTGTGATAACTCATTCACTGCTTTCATTTCCCAGAAAATAACCTCCATATCTCAGTAAAGCAAAACTGAGTTTGCTATGTTTAGACTGAGTATTTGTTCCCTTATTATTTTTTTTTTTACAGACAAAAAGACACCTGGTGGAAGCAGACCTTTCCTTGTGAGTACAGTTGTCCGACTGTCCTGCCCAAAGCTCCCGTGGTGTCGTTCACTGTCCCCTTCCCATTAGTCCATCCTTCACTCCCTTTGTCCAGCAGTATATACAGCTCACCCTGATGGGGAGATTTCTCGCCATGCTCTTTAGGCAGCTTGTACAGATAGAACCTAACATAGAGAAAGAGACAGTAACTCAGTACTAGACATGTGTAAAGGTGTAAATGAAACACCTTGATACGGAAACCGATTTGCAAATTATTGTTTCAAATTTCTTGTAAGCTTTCTTAAGATACATAACAGGGTTAAAACAAACCATAAAGTCTACTTTTTAAAAGCTTGTTTTTGTCCAGGACTGTTGAATCAATGAATTACCAATCAACTGCATCTCCTTGGTCGTTGTAGCAGGTGATTGGTGAGGTGTTGCCTCCTAGTGGCACACAGCAGATCAGCAGGGATAGGAACAGAAGCATCTAAGAAAAAGAGACCGACCTATATTAATCATAACAAGTAAATATATATGTTCTACACTTAAGGAATGGTGTATCTACCCTTAACTGTAACAAATGGTACTTGGAAGTACACCTGTAACTGGTCTCGAACTTAATGTAGTAAAGGGATTTTCGATATAGAGATAAGAATATCGAAATATTGAGTTAAGCCATTTAAAGAAGTAGTTCTCAGATATTGTACTTGAAAGCAAAAGTACAAAATGAACAGTGTATAAATACTATGTTCCAAGCAAAGGGCCTGCATTCAAAATGTACTTAAAGTACAAAAAGTAAAAGTACTCATCACACAGAAGGACCCATTTCAAAATACTATAGCTAGCCTACTATATAATTGAATTATAAGTATTGATGCATTAATGTGCAACTACCACTTTAATGTTGCAGCTGGTAAAGGTGGGGCTAATTCTTTTTATATATTATTGGGAAGCGTAATCTCTATAGGCTAGAGTTGGGCGATTTGTTTCCCTAAACATTTTTTTTTTATAAAAAACTCGATTTACGATTCGATTCGATTTCCCCCCCCTTCCATTAAAAACCAAATATCTGCGAACTGTAAATATATTTTAAAAATATATATTCATTGTATTTAATTAAAGTGCATCAACATAAACAAAATTGCACAGGCAAACCCTTTCTCTAACTGAAAAGTCACTGTGCAGTGTTCAACAAAGATTGTTAAACATCCAAATTATTTATACTTTTTTTGGATTAAAAAAGTAACGTAACGTTAATGTACAAGTACCTCAACATTGAGTAGCTAAATACTTTAAGTTAAATTCCACCACTAGTCCAGTCTCAACGGTACAAACATATAACAGTTAGCTAGCTAGGTCCACAACATAATCCAAACGACAGTAGGCTACCGTTACAGAAAGATTATTAGAGGAATATCGGTGAAAGTATAAATCACAGTTACGTTAGCTAGACCTTACTGCAAGTCGCAACCGCTGAGCTTTTGCCATGTCACTACTTTAATAATTATAATTTAACCACGAAGGCAAAATAGAGGCAACGTTTCATTTAACCAGTTCTACCCACCTCTGGCTGTGCGTGTTTCTCCTCGTTCATCACGTCCTCAATAGTTTCTTAACTTGTTCTCGGCATGAAGATGTAGCTACTGTAGTTCCCAATCCTGATCCTGAGCAAGTTTCATCTTCATCTACGTCCTGGTTTATGTCTAGGACTATAACAGCAGGATGAGAAAGCGACGTCATGCAACCGTTGAAAGAAAGCCAACACCGACATGCTTCTACAACAACAAATATATAAAAAATAACAACAGATACAAGCTCGTTAGTTTTTACTATTATATATATTATAAAATGTATAAAACAACGACAAAAATATTGTTAAACTCAGTTGTAAATGCTCCGTAACGTCCTTGTTCCTGTCTTATCCTTCTCTAAAAGTCCTAGGTTTCAGTCAGGTGCTCGGAGACGGCATCGGATGGGCGGGCATGCACAGAAAAAAAAAGAGTTAAATAAAATAAAAATAGCAGTTGAATGGTGTGTCAAAACAAGTGCAAAACGTCAGACAAAAACGCACATCTCCCCTTTATCGTTTTATTAATGCAAGATTCCCAAAAAAGTTATGGGGAAAAGAACGAAAACAAAACAAACAAAAAAAACGAGCCAAAGATGGCCGTTAATTCCGGTGTGACACAGAGAAATGCACCTCCAGATAAAGCATTTAATCAGTAGGCTACATGCAGCGCGCGGGTTGCAGCGCGCCACAACACTCAGAACCAACCAGACCAGTGTGTGAGTTACAGCGCTTTTGGGCACAGCTTTTTCGATTAAGCTAAACTAAACTGACATCTCCAATTATCCTAATATCGCCAACAACTAGCCTAATCATTGTTAGTTAAACGTTGACTGTAGTGTTGACGAACTGACCGAAGAGCCGGTTAATTGTGTCACTGAGCCGGGAGAATCGAGTGCCATACGTCAATGAATCGACTTTCTCCTGTTTTTTTCTTTTACTTCATTCGTGCCGTTGGCATCATAGTATATAATCGACCAATAGACCCCGTTGCTCTGGACGGAGACCAGTGAAGGCTATCAGAAGCACTTTTCCGGTGATGGCCAGCTATGGCTTTACTGCGCAGCCTCCAACTGTGAGAATGTGACGTGAGCAACGTGTCTGAAAGTTGGAAGTCTTCTGGTAGGTGTGACAAGAGAAATCTCAATCATTCCCAATCTTTCAGATACGGAGAGTGTAGGTGGATGTAAGGAGATAACATGGGCACAGGCTAATTATTGATCACTAACATGCTAGTTAACATTAGTAATTAAACCTAAACAGCTCATGTAAGTCGAAACTGCCTGCGAGCTTCTCCTGTACTATACGGTAATTCCTCTACTGTGCGACAGTAAGTCACTTGGTTATAACCAAGTTTATTAGGCCTATATCACATACAAATACACGTAATGTTATCTTGATAGATATGTAAAGTTAAACGCGATCACCCGCAGAGGGAAATAAACTGCATTACCATTTTCGGCCACAGCAAGGGGTCAGTTAGGCAGTTTATTATTATTTTTATATTATATTTTATTATATTATTATTACTAATAGGCAGGTGGCGCTCTTTCAACATTTAGACTGCTGCCGAGGGAGACAGTAAAGAAGCGGGCACTATGTGTGAATTAATCCACTTGAGAGGGACAGATGTAGGGGTTTAAAGATTTTAGTTTTATCTCCTGGAAAGTAATAATTCATTAGGCTACCCTAATTTTAAACTGTTTAGACGTGAAGTGAGGAGTCGGGTCTTACAGAGACAAAGTCAGACAACCTTTTAAGTCTTCAAACAGACAACAAGGTGATTCAAATAGTTTGATGTCTATGTATAATAAAAAAATATGTAGGTATCTTTCAGCTGACTTACAGTCTCATTGCTGACAGACATGCACAGCAACGACGGCTTTGAGATTGGGAGATAGAGTATCAAATTCTACAGCTCTTTATCAAAGCCCATCTCTATGCATATTTAGGTCATTTCGCTCAGAGTCTTGCAACTGCACCGCAACCTACAACTATATAGATCGAATCGAGCGGTATTTAAAGGCCTCCAATGTCACAGAGGGTGCATATTTGTTTTCTCTATTCATTCCCATGTAGTACACACTCTCTGTTCATTCCCATGTCGGACACACTCTCTCTATCTCATAGTCACTGCAGACACTGTTTTTAGATTTTAAATTGCTTTAGTTTTCAAATGCCATTGATTTGGCTGAGGATGCCCATTGGAATTGTGGGTAACGCTTGATATATGCCATGTAAAATTAATGTATACGAAATCTCATGACTCATCCATAAAATGGGAACTTTAATCAGTATATGGTCATGGTGAGTTGGGCTCTAAGCTAAGTCACATTTCCTCTAGCCCCGGCTGCCACTGTAGGTCTAGGCTACTTCATCTAAAGCGCCATGAGGCAGAGAGAAATAGGCTGAATTACCATTTTCGGCCACAGCGAGGTGTCAATGGGCAGGTGGCGCTCTTTCACAATGACTCACAGATCTGATACTACCGGAGCTTCATCGTTTACAGTTTTTTACATCTGCTTACACACGTTATCAAAACTATCTCTCCGTTTTTCAAAACTCTGTTGTTATTGAGTAGCATATAATATGGTATTTATTTATTTAATTCTTTATTTAAAACGGGTAGTCTCATTAAGATCAGAGATTGTTTTGGTTTTGGACTTTTCTGTTGCCTGTTATTGTTATTTCTGTATGTGTCCTGTTTTTATTGTATCCTGTGGTCTGTGTATATTTTGTTGTGTGTAGTTCTGTTTTATTGTGATAGTCTGGTTTTCTGTCTTGTCATACCTAGTTTTACTTCCTTTGTTTTCCCGCCTTGTCTGATTGTCCTATCCCGCCCTGATGTGTTTGTATCACCTGTCCCCTTTGTTCATTACCTCATGTATTTAACCTCTGTGTTCCTTTTGTGTCTTGTCAGATCGTCTCTTGTCTTGTGTCAGTTTGTTTCTGCCTGTGTTTTGCCTGTCAGTTTGTGCATTTTGTATCCCATTACGTTGTTTTTGGATTTCTCCCTGCGGGGCTTTGTAAGTTTTCCAGTCTCTGTACTGCCGTTTTTTGTTGTATTAAATCCTTGAGTTCAAAACATCTCCTGCCTGCCTGCCTCTCCCTGCATTTGGGCCCTCTACCTTCCACTCACCGTCACAGAGATATATTTTTCAATATTTATTTTTCAAGAGATACCTGTTCATATAAAATAAACATACACTTTAAGCATAGAGAGAGGCACAGAAAATTCACATTTTTACAATTAAGAAAAGCATTTACAAGTGTGATTGCAAATGCAGTACAACCTTTTGAAATGTTCAAGTGAAATAAGAGAATGCAACTTCATGTTTTTTGGAGCTCATTCCACTTGAACCAACTTTTTCCAAATTCCGTGTGAACAAAAGGTACACCTAACGTTAAATGATATGATTTGATACATATGGGGCATGATAGCTAGGCCTATACCTAATATATAAAACGTATTTGATCAATTTGACCATATCCCCCTTAAATGAGACATTTTCCGTGTTTAGGGTCGCCTCTGAAACTCCATACAGGATGGAAAGACCGTGAACCTTCACAGTAAAGTTAGAGTGCAGGTTTAACTGAAGGTTTTACAGACTTAAACACTCTTTGCTTAAGTAAAATACCCCAACGCCACACTAGAAAGAACTCACAATCAGCCACCTAAAATAAAAAATAATAATGACAAACGTGTTGACCTGGTTAATATCTGGTCTTTGAATCCTGGCCATACCAGAATAAAATGGTATATACACATTTGCATCTTAAAAGTGGAACTTGAGTCTAATGAGTTGTTGTTTCTCCGTATTTGACACGTTCACAACTTTCGTGTGGTTACTTTTTGCGACATGCTTTTCTTCTTCTTCTTCTTCTTCTTCTTCTCCTTTCTTCCTCTTATTTGGTTGAACTGTTTATTAGTCTTTATAGCACTTGACGATTTGGAGCAGAGGCCGAGAAAAGCAGGATGCGTGACAGAATAATGACGGTCATCAAGAATGGGAGATATCTTATGACCTTTGACCTGAAATTGAAACGTTTTGATGAGTTAATTGATCTCCCTATTTTTTTTCTTTTTTTATAATTCAACAAAAATACATTACCTTAAGGAGCAATATTTTTATTCTTCTAATTGACTTACATATGTTTTCTTCTTTTAATGTAAATCTCAACCAGCAGTGTTGATCAAAGCGTTGCTATCACACAACACATAATTGTGCATTGTTTGAGGAAGTGACACAGTGTCCTCTCGTCACCTCTTGTGCAGACGGGCAAGGACTTCCTCAGAAACCTTTCCTCTGCGCTGAGTGGGCTAAACGCACATCAGAGGAGGTCACAGGTTGCCAGGGGGCCCCTTCTGGTTGGTGACACACTGTGGCCCTGGATCATTATGTTAATTAAGTATATCAGGCCTTTAAAAACAAGTTGGAGCGTAAATTTGAATGATTTACAACCCTGTTCTAATAGCAGTGAATACTGTAAAGCAGCGTTATTGACGATTAACTTCACAGTTAACACTATATTTATGTCAAACTTTGTTTGATTGAGTCCTCTAATAAATATTAATATTCATAAAAAATACACCGTTACATGTTTAAATCTACTATTTGTCTTTGGGGTGATGTGGCTTTCAATAAAAATGACAACATTCAGGAACTTTGAGATAACATTTTTCAGTCCCTTCATCTTGTGAAAAAACAACACCTTTATCTTTGCCTCATTTGTTACATAAATGGGACATCACTACCTGTCTTTCTATGTGAATGTTATGATTTATGTGCAACAGGATGCTTTAAAAAGATTTAACACTATCACAGGTTTGTGGGAATGTGACCTAGCAAGGGAATGATGATTTATGACGACGAAGATAAAAGAACAGCTTTTACACATCATTGTTAGTGTCACTGCTAGAATGCTTGCAATTAAAGGCTTACAGGCCATTACTGTGTTTGATATTTAAAAATATTCATAATGACAATATCACTAGAGCTTATTGAATGTCTCTTTCTCCTGACAACATTTTAGAAAAATTTGAATAAGTGGATAAATGCAAATGACTCAGATCCACATTTTGTTTATTTTCTGGAGAAGAATCGTCCATATACAGACAAGCCCTGTTTGGCCTGGAAGCAACCATCCCTGGTGTGTTTAATGTCTAATGTACAAATAAGTAGAAACAAAATAGATCAGTAGACTGCCTCCTCCACATGAGGAACAGGAGCACACACAAAATCATTCAACCACTCATGACAGACATTCAATAACATTTTGGCGAGGTGAGAAAGCATATCTACTGATCATTTTTTACTAGGATAGAATATATTAGCTGACTAGCAGTAAAGTTAACAATATCATCAGGAGCATTCCTCAAGTAACGTTAAAAGCGCTGTTGCTCAAACATTAGCGTTCTTTGCCACAATCTCAACAGCATTAACAATGACCAACACTATCAAGAGGGATGGCAATTCCCGAAAACAAAGCATCATCAAGGTCAACAAAAATAAACGCTGTTTTAATAGAAATCAGACAAAAATGGCTACAATACTGGAGCCCAACAGTTAGTTGTTTTCCATCTCAGGTTTGCAGCATGCATGGTAATTCAGTCCTCTGCTCGTCCATGCGTCCGCCCTGGACCCTCAGGAGCAGGGAGAAGAAGTCCTCATCGTCCATGGGACCAGGAGCCCTGCTGCGCTGATCCTCCAGCCTGCCCTGGGCCTGTGGGTGGAAGGAAAGTGTGAAAACGAATGCCTGGTGTTGTGATGTATAAACTCAAATATTTCCCCACTGAAGTTGGCATGACAGGTTTTGCAAGAATCTGACATTTTTTTAAGAAACAAAGCTGACAACACCTTCTGTTATGATAAAAGCATCTAAGCAAACTAGCTCAGATTGCTTACCTGCGTTGTGAGAATCATAGTATACAGGTCCTCTTTGGGCACAGGCACAGGAATTGGCGCAGGCGCAGGCTTTTTCACAAAAGAGAGTTGCTTTATGCTGCCCCTGAAACTTCTCGCTTTTGCTTTTGGTGGTTGAGACTTTTCTAGCTGTGACCTCTGGTCATCCAGTCGGCGAGCTTGAGCAGTGGCCACGAATTCAAAAAACTCCTCTTTCTGCAGTGAAGTCATGGAGGAAAAGACGACTGTGGAGAAATGAGAGAAAAGAGCTTTGATGGTCAGATGGCAGGAGACTTTGAGTGATCGGTGGTCAAGGAAAGACGTGAAAACATGCTGGTTGCATAAGTTTCAAGACATTCTTGAGTCACGGAGAACGGGTAGTTTCATGCTTAACTTGAGTCCGTATCATTACATGAAAACAAATCAAAAAAGCATTTATTGCCAAGTAAGTAGCACTTACGAGGAATTTGCCTTGGTTGTTGGCGCATACATAAACATTTAACATTAATATGAAATAAACAAAAATTATACAGAAACCAATATCACATACATATAACGTTTTAACATTAAAGCTATAGTGCATAGTTTCTAAGTAATAATAAGTAATGACAACAATTCTGTCGGTGCGTCCACATGATACAAGCCTTCCGTGATCGCGCACAGCCCCCACCCCTCCTCTACGCAGTTACTAGTAGTCAAGGAGGACACGGAGGATTAAAAAAACATGATGAACTCTTCAGAAGAGGTCATTATCTTTCGCCGAACGACACCATCTTCTGAACATAGCCATACTGAGAAATACAGAGAGACTTGTGTGGAGCTGGTAGTCCTAATTAATTAACGGGGGCAGTGGGGGCCTAAAGGTTAGAGACACAAGCTTGTGACTGGGAGGTCGTCGGTTTAATCGCCAGACCGACAGGATAAAATCTGGGTGGGGAAAGTGAAAGAGCAGCGCTTGTCCCTCCCTCATTACCACCACTGAGGTGCTCTTGAGCAAGGCCCTTAACCTCCAACCGCTCCAGTGGAGCTGCTCAGTGGGCAGCAGATCAGACTGTGGTTGTACAAAAAAGAAAAAGCAACTGATTTGGCAATGGCTTGAATGTAACGGACCTTCATTATTATTAAAAAAAATTACACACTAAAGCTTTAAAAAAAAAAAAAAAAAAAAAAAAAAAAAAAAAAAAAAAAAGAGGTACTGTATATGGTCCAGGATTAAGGGCAGGATTGCAACAGCTGCACCAGTTTCGTCACATAAACACTGTAAAACAGAGAAAAGCTCTTCAAAGTGCTCCCACCTCTGTTGGCCGGCTTGGTGGTGTTGGGCTCAGAGTGGCACCTCCTCCTCCTCATCCCACTTTCTAGCCTGAAGGAGCAGCGCTGGTCATTGAGCCGTCTCCCCTCCTGAAGGGTGCAGAGAAGCTCATACAGTGTGTCTGGGAAGTCAGGGGTTAACCGGTGTGCCTGAGAAAACGAGGGTAGGTGGCAAAAAAAGAATAAAGGAGGGAAAAAAGATTGCTCAGTGAGTGGCACAGACTGTTTGTCGGCATCAGCAAAAGAATTCACTTGACTCCTACGTACTCCCATGTGCTCTGTAACAAAATGATGCCTGCTGTTTTTCCACCTTAACATTGTTGTTCTCGTAGACTACCTGGTAGCTGGTTGGTAAAGTCAAAAACATTACAAACCCCTACTTACAGATACGATAATCTAAAAGGTAATCCCAGGGCATATGACAAAGCAAAAGCAAAATAACAACAGTCCACGAACCTTTTTTGAATCCTCTTCTTGGCTTTGTGTCCCTTCAGGTTGTTGCTCAGATAAATTGAACACCTTAATGTCCACTACATGGTCTGTGTCACTGGTTTTCTCAGGTTTTTCATTAATCCTCATTATCTCATGTGGCTTCCCTTCACTCTCACTGTCCTCTTTGTTTAGTCCATCATTCAGGTTCTCAGTTTTCTCTGGTTTGTCCTCATTCACAACAACCTCCCCTGTTTGGTCATCCTCTGCGTTGGTTTGTTGTTTTTCTGGGCTGGGCTCTTTTAAATACACTTTACTTGCTATACCTTCTTCGTGCTTGTTCTCTCCTTTATGTTCCTTATCCTTTTTCAGAGCCATCTCTTCGCTGCAGCTCTGTATGATGACAAGTGAACTGCTTGTTGCCTCAGTCATGTCTCCCTCTTCTGTGATAACAAGACGTTCCAGTAGCCCCTCTTCAGCCATTTCAACGTTAATCTCTGTCCAAAGTCAACCCCTGACAAGAAGATACACAGAAACAGGGGTTAGGTCAAAGATCATAGGACAAAGGCTTTCATTGGTATACTTCAAAGATTACATTTATCAACCCTGAAGTAACTTGGATTAGACATGAGAACTGCTAGAGAGCAGCTGTGTCTTTCTCTTGGAAATAAATGTATGAGAAACCAGTTAGGCAGGTTCTAGCCTGTTGACTAGATGTTGAGAAGTTGACAAAACCAATAGTAATTCATATACTCCTGTATGACTTATATAATCATGTTTGACAACATGATTATAACAACTTCCGGTTGCTGATTAATTTTTTGTTGTATGTTTTTGCCAAAAGTTGCGGTGTTTACCATACAGTACATGTAAACTCAGTGCTTTCATTCTTACCTTTTTTTTTAAACTTCGTCTCTTCAAAGCATCATCTCTTGAAGTCACCACAGACGAAGCACAGCATGTTTGGCTTGTCACTTGTCTTGTGAATATCTTTATGAAGAAAAAAAACCCTGCAATGAAGAGTTTCACATGCCGATGTAACACGCTCGCCTTTCTGTCTGCCTTGTTACCTTCTCTCTCGTCTCCTCTCTTCCTGTTCCTCTTACCACAGCCCACCCTTATTTATTTAGCCAGCATTTGACAAGCTATATACTACTGTGAAATATCACAGTCAAAAGCAGAAGGAGCCCTGGTCGTGTATTTGGTTAGGTCTAAATGGTCAAAAGAAAATGCTTTCATCATTTCAGACAAATTTAAATTTGTCAAAGCAGCTGTAAGCAGCTGCTGCTTTAACTGCTGCTCATTTGACTGTGGCATACCCAACTGCAACATGTTGAAACAGGCGCACAGTTCTTCTGACACTGATGTGGTTTTGGCACACATCCTGTTGACTTGAAGCTAAAACGAGAAGTAGAGTCAGACAAGTGAGAAAAGCTGCCTAAGTGAGATCATGACGTTAAACCAGAGAAATTAAAAAGCAGCTTCTTTAATCTGATCTGTGTCTCTGCTGTTGCTTGAAACCAACTAGGATTAAAATAAAGCACATAATCTCCGTTTTATTTAGTTAGATCTTCACTTCATTCATTAGTTACTGTATTCCCTGGACCCTGACACACACACACACTCACACACTTCTGCTTTGTGAAAATGCAGGGAGTGCAGATGTTTTGCTGTTGTAATTACATTTTACCCAGCAGTGTTAACTCCCCTGCTGCCTCAGAAAAGCACTGTCGATCACATGCTGTAGTGTGTTGTCATGGCTTGTGCATTTTCCTGTCAATCGCTAGGGGACCCTGCTTTGTGCGATGCCTCGTATCAGCCTGTGTTGTTTTGTGTCTGTGAGCACAGTTGGGCAGCAGTCGTCGCCACTGTGCGTCGCTGAAGATGTTGCAGCAGCAGCCTCTGACTGGCAACGGGCCCTCCAACGGCCGGGGACTCGGCATGAGTGGTCACCCCGGGATGCATGCGCTTAACTCGGTTCATCATCCTTCCCAGCGTAGGTCTGACGGAGGGGACTCGGGCCTCGAGGGCACAGAAAACGGACATGAAAACCGCAGAGATATTGGTGACATACTGCAGCAAATAATGACCATCACCGACCAAAGTCTGGACGAGGCACAAGCAAAGTTGGTGTTAACTTTGATTGTTTTTATTTTTCAGCGCTGCAGCTGTTGTTTTTTTGTTTCCGCTTTGTCGACTCCGACAAAGTTTCCTGAACTGCAATCTATTGTTTATGTAGCTAGTAGATAACTAATTTGAAAACGATAGCTAACGAAAACAACGTTGCTTTTGTTATAACCTGTTCAGATTCATGGGCGGTTATGTTAGCCAATGCTAATTGTTTATTTGCTGTCATTTACAAACACATAGCTAGCTATGTCTTTTAGCAGCGATGTTCTCAAACGTAACGTTAGCCGTTGTTAGCCGTTAGCTTGCTAGGCTGCGTTAACCAAGGCTAACTAGCTAGCTAAGGCTACAATATGTAGCTAACGTTAGCGCTAATGTAAACGTTAAAACTGTATTATCCAGCCCATGTGGAGGCGCTATTATATGGTTAACAAATGAAAATACGACCGAACATAAAGGCTACCGTATACAGATAGTCTATCAGTGTCACCTCCTTAGCCTTTAGCTCGTCAGAAGCTAACGTTTGCTAAATTAGCCACGGTAGCTAGCTAGCTAACGTAGTTGGTTAATTTGTGTTTTTGTTTTGGTCAATTTGCATATCGTCACTCTACCTCTGCTTACACTTAGCCTGCAATGCTAACGTTAGCTACGTTCTTTTCCTTATGCACAGGAAACATGCACTCAACTGCCACCGAATGAAACCTGCATTATTCAGCGTCCTTTGCGAGATCAAGGAAAAAACTGGTAACGTTATTTAAAATAGTTTTGATTTTGTCATTGTCCATCATCATGCATTTATTTATAAAACCGCCTGGCTGAGTTTTGAAGTGCAGTGCATTATTGACTTATTGCAGCCCCTTACATCGCAGCCAATTACACCATCAATGATTGTGTTCACACTCACAAAATCGTGATGCTGAGGCTGAACAAAAGCAGTGTTCTTTTCTCAAGAATTATTTTTTAAAAATTAAATGAAAAAACCCACACACAAAACAGTATTGAAGAAACAAGTGACATCAAATGAATTATACATACAATACAAAGAAGGTATTGCACAAAATACAACATTAAAGAAACCAGTGCAAACAAAAAGATTTATGAATATAATATAAATAAGAGTATAGCACAAAAAAAAACTATATTAGAGAAACTTCAGTGCAATATGCACAATATAGCCATGCTGTACTGAGTTCCTACAAGGCTGGTCCTCTGTAAACAAACTCTTTTCTTACCTACTCAGTTAAAACTGATGGCCAGTCAGCCATTTGTGATACATTGCATCCCAGCAATATGCTGAGGTTTAGGGGACAGGTGCACTTGATGCTGTATTGCTATGCTTGTCTGAGGTGGAGGGGACAGGAGTGCTTGATTCTACATCACTGGGCTGTGCTGAGATGGAGGGGAAAGGGGAAACTGATGCTGCATCGCTGGGCTTGTTTGAGGGAAAGGGGACAGGAGAACTTTAAGCTGCAGGTGGTTCAGGATTTGCAGGGGTAGCTGGTATAAAAATATTTCTAAAATGTAACCTAGAAAATAGGGCCTTTTTTAATATAGGCTATGTAGTTATATTGTTGTGTGGACTTTGGGGCGCTCAAGGCGCCTCTGCCATTCACCTATACTGCCTATGCAACTGGCTGGCCCTGATCGCAGCGTTATTAGACCGTGTTGACAGTGTGTCATCAGAAGCCAATAAAATCAAACAATCGTACACATGCATATCAGGAATTTGACTCTGGCTGTCAGTAACTCAATATTTTTACTTTCATTGTCAAAAACAAATGTACACAGGAAGATAAACGAAACAAGACATCTATTATATAAAATGCTATTTGGTATAAAAATGGAGGCAACAGCAGCTGGACAAAGAGACATACAATGCCTATAGGGCAGTTCTATACATGTTACTGGTTGCTGGTTGGTTTGATAACTGTATAGTACTTGCAACAGTTTGTTACAGAAAGATAAGAGGGTGATGGGGAATGCTTCTAGATCTCTTAATTTATGTTATAAAAGATTATTTAAAAGGTATCCTTTGTTAAACAAAGCAAGCCATTTTTTAAAGGCAACCATTAAAAAAATAAAAATAAAAAAACCCTGCAAAGACACTGTTAAAGGTTGCAGTCATATTTGCTTTCAGTCCAGCGATATTGCCCTGCACTCAGCCCCGAAAAGGATGTCCAGATGTGGGTAATAAATTAATATTGCGATTGCTGTAAACAGGAGATGCATGGATGAATTCATCAGTTGTTAGACAGGCTTCAGTTGAAGTCAATGGGAGATGGAGGAAATATTCACAGGACAGAAGTGTGATGTGACTGTACTGTAACACAACACAAATCCATACAGTCTTCTGTTGCTATTTCACCCATAAAACCAGTTGACATTTGTCTTATTGACAGGCCTGTCAATGAGAAACGCCCAGGAGGACGAGCCTCAGGACCCTCAGCTGGTGCGATTGGACAACATGCTGCTGGCAGAGGGTGTGGCGGGGCCGGAAAAGGGTGGCGGGGCTGCTGCCGCTGTATCTGCTGCCACCAGCTCGGGAGGGATGTCACCTGACAGCTCGCTCGAGCACTCCGACTACAAAAGCAAGTTGAGCCAGATTCGCAGTATCTACCACACTGAGCTGGAGAAGTATGAGCAGGTACCGTGTCGCAACAGGAGACGAGCGCTGACATTGCCCGTACACGCTTGCCTGTGCTAAAGCTGCTCGCCAGAAGAGTAATCCATTGGCACGTTAGGTCTAGAGTTCAGTCACAAAACATTTCTTTGCCGGGAATACACTTCTGTCCTTATGTTGCTGATCAAAACACACCAGGTATAAGCTTCATATCTCTGTATGAGAAGAGGCATTTTAAAATTATTTAAGAGTAACACATTCCAATCTACACCAAAGCCCTATTGTCTGCTGTTATTCAAAGGCCCATTCAGATCTGTTGAGAAATCCACTATTGTAATGATACTCATCAGCAACATACAATACATTCTTCCTGCAACATAAATTAAAATCTTCAGTTTTTTTAAGTGGACTGTTGAGCATGCTGTAATACAAAAAAAGCAACCCTTCTACAGCAAATTTGTATGTAACTAAGCTGCTTTATGGATCATTCAATTTACCAGTGTGACATACCAGTGATGCTAAGACCTTCAGTAATTATACTTATACATGCTCCTACATGCTTACTGACAAGAACAGTAATACTAACCTGCTAATTTTCAGGATATTCTATTATCGCATTTCATTTTCTTCTCTACAATAACTGAAAACTAAATGCCATGTTGTAAAATTCAAAATAGGCTTTTGATAAATCATATCAAACTAACACGGAAACATCATAACACACATTGCTTCATTGCTGTGCGCATGTCTGTCCTTCACTGTCCGTCGTTTGATGTGTCGCCTACCCAGGCGTGCACCGAGTTCACCACCCATGTGATGAACCTGCTGAGGGAGCAGTCGCGTACACGGCCCGTGACTCCGCGGGAGATTGAGCGCATGGTCGGCATCATCCACCGCAAGTTCAGCACGATCCAGACCCAGCTGAAGCAGAGCACATGTGAGGCAGTCATGATCCTGAGGTCCCGCTTTCTTGATGCCAGGTAGGCGTGTGTGGTGGTTTTCTTTTTTAATGGAATACTGCACTGAAAATCTATCTTTTGAGTATCAAGTACTCACTAGCTTGGTTTTGAACAGCTATTATTATGGTTTTAAATAGTGAATGTGAGTCACTGCAAACATGTAATACTTATTTTTTACAACACATTTCCTAATTTGACAAATGTTTTAGTTTCAACCAGAAATTGAGAGTGAAAATAATGCTCTGGGCTATTGGCAGTAATATGCAGCTATGCTAATGCCCCTTTTTCAGAATTAATTTTATGTCAATTTGCACCTTTTTATGCACATGTCTAGGTGGAATATATTATGTTGTATATTATGTTTGAGTTTACAGAACGGGGCAAGGGACCCCTAACCACATCTTAGACTCTAAATATAGCTGTGTAAAAATGTAATAACAAAGAAAAAAATCTGTTGTTTTTTTCTCCCAATACTTATCACCTGTTCGTGTCTCATCAGGCGCAAAAGGCGCAACTTCAGCAAACAGGCCACAGAGGGCCTGAATGAGTATTTCTACTCCCACCTCTCCAACCCTTACCCCAGTGAAGAAGCCAAAGAGGAACTGGCCAAACAGTGTGGAATCACCGTCTCTCAGGTAAACAACTGACTGTACTTTTAGGAACAAGCAGCTGTTTTTCTGTATTCACGCTTAAAGACAAACAGTTTTTAACTCTTGCTTAAGCATTTATATGTTTGAATCTACTGCTAAGGGTTGAACAATTGTGTAAGTGAACACTGACCTTTTTAGTCTTTCTTTTTTTTCCTGCCAGGTCTCTAACTGGTTTGGCAACAAGAGAATCCGCTACAAGAAAAACATTGGCAAGTTCCAAGAAGAGGCCAACCTTTATGCCATGAAGACAGCCTTAGGGGGCCCACAGGGCAACGACTCCCCGCACACTCCCAACTCCACAGGTACCAAAAGACATGCAAAGCTACAGTATGCAAACTTGCCTTGAGGCAGTTCTGCCCTTCTTTGTCTCTGTCCCTTTTGTCCCTGAACTTGTCACTATGGGTAACCTGACACAATGTATAACCTGAGGCTCAGGAAATTGAAAATGTTTAGCGCTGTCAGGCATTGAGGAAATGCATATTCAACAGACAAGTTTGTAGTCAGAACAGTAATGCCAGTTTTGGTGTCTGTTTTGGAACTGGTGTTCTGCGCAATTATCCACTTTTATCTTTTTATTTATTATTATTATTATTTATTTATTTTTACAGCATTGTTTTTTTAGTAACTTTCCTGCAAAAACTTTTCCTGTTTGCTACTGACTTGGATTAGTTGAGGGAGGTAGTGTATGAATCAAAATGTGACAGACAGGGCAGTAAGACACTGCACAGGTCACAAATTGAGGCTTGACATAGAGCATTTTAGCTCAAGTTATTGCACGTTGTAGGACATCCCGACTCTTCACATTTAAATGCAACATAATACACAATATATAATTCTGTTATACCATTAATAGCATACTCATAGTATTGCACTCTAAACTGTTACTGAAGTTGCTATCTTGTTTTTGTCTTTCTTTAGGATCTGGGTCCTTCTCTCTGTCCGGGTCAGCGGACCTCTTCCTTGGGGTTCCACCTGTGAACGGCGAGCAGTCTGCTTACCAATTGGGAGTGCAGGTACACACACACACACACACACACACACACACACACACACACTCTCACTCTCACACTCTCACACACTCTCACACTCTCACTCACTCTGAGGCTGGTGACATTGTATATATATCTTTCTGTCAACCTGCCCCATGAAACATCAAAACCAACAATGAATTACTAACACGTTCTATATCTTATTCCTCTGTGTCATACTGTATAGCTCCATTGTTGTCCAAAAACTACTAAAAACACATTAATGAGCCACACTGTTTCACTGGATGACATGGTCATGTCTTCATAATTTTAAACACACACACTGAAAGACCAACCACATTGTTGGTATTGGTCTTTTCCTGACATTTGTTGAAGTAAGAAAAATTTGGAGTAACTCCAGCCTTATGCTTTAAAGAAAACTTTAGAACCAGCTCCCATTAGTGTAGCCTAATGTTGTATTTGCAACTGTGCAGAAATCCCAGGTTTGAACAATTAATAGATATGAATGTTGATTTTTAAAATGCAAATATCAACGTTATGAATGAAGCTTCAAACTATTTGTTACAGCCTTCGTTTTATTGTGATGAATTTGTCTAACTCAGTTAAGTGTCAAGCCTTTTGGAATTTATTTTCACACATGAACAGTGACAGTAGCTCCTCAGAAAATACAAAATCAATCCAAACCATCTTTTTAATTGTGTATAAGAATAGTTGGCAGTAATGTTAAGTATGTGCCTTTTTGTTGGTTGAGGTGCTGAAAGCAACAGGATGTGCTGAAAAATGACAGAATGACAAAAGTACAACGCTGATGTAAGTGCCATGTTGTCCTCCGACACATTGTTTGTTTCTTTTGTTTTTTTCTCTCAATTTCTCAGGCTAACGGGAACTGGCATGGTCGAAACTCGCCCCCGTCCGGCGCCTCGCCCCACAGCGACCACTCGGAAAACTCTGACTGATGGCCCTGACCACTGGCACAGAACGACAGCGACGGAAAGATTGATGATGGAAAAGACAGAAAGAATGATATCACACTTCCCACGTGGCTGCAGTTGCTTTTGTATGTTTGTTGGGTTTGATTATTTTAAATGTACATTGTATTTTTTTTTTTTTTTCTTACTGCTCAGTGCGGATCATTATTATGTTTGATTGATTAGCTGAGTGCACGGATGGTAGAGTGAAAATGTGTGTGTGTTGTGTGCATGCACATGTGGTTTTATTATCCTGGTTGTAGGGTTTGTTTTCCACTACTTTTGACATGTTACTGAGGTGTGCGTTTGTGGTTGGGAATGGGAGGGTGGGGACAGCATTATCATTGTTTTTAGCACACTATATCATTATTAATATTATTGCTGTTTTATTATTAGTGCTACAACTATTTTAATTTTAACAGCTCAGAAAGAGGATGCATTTAGTGAATGAGAGAACAATAGAGAAATATCCAAAGATTTTGTGCGTTTGTTTCTCTGTTTTGTTAGTTTTTTTTTGTTTTCTACCGGGCTTATGTGTCCCTGTAAAATGAATGAGGCGTGTGTGCGAGTCCTTATCAATGGTTTGAATGAGTATCAACAGTGCTGTCTTTTTTCTGTACAGTGAAACACCTGTATTCTCTCTACCTCTTTTACAATAAAGACTCTCTGTATTCACAACAGATGTATGTATGAGTCAAGTGGTCAAAAGTCCTGGACTATATATAGGGAGCATTATTAAAGGGTTGGTTCACTCACATTACACAAGACCCTGAATGTTACCTCACAACTGTATCTAGTCATGCAAATAGTTTTGGATTTGTTAGCCCAGTTTTTTACATGTTTGCTTCTCTTTATCCCAAAATCTTGTTGTGAACAGTTTTCTCTGGAAGTACTTTTTATATTGAAGAGGTACATACCAAAAAAAACTAGACATGTTATTGTATTGTCCAATGCGTAAGTGAATGAAAAATGTTGGGGAATTTGCAACAGTGATGTTTGTTCTGAAGGTACATGCTCTGCATAATGACCTAGTCTTCCTGCCCCATCAGATGTAGCAGATCTGTGTCAAAATCTAGTTTCAACATTCAGTTTAACATGAAGTTCATATTGTGCTGATATGGTGCATATTTCCTTTTTGTTGTATTAGTTTATTTGACAAGGGCAGTGATCAACATAAAAAAAAGAACTGTAAATGAGCCAAAGAAAGCCTAAAGGCAAACTCTGGCTCATGTTAAAGGCACCCTAAAAACAGGATAAAACGACTTATCCCAAATGAATTTACACAATGTAGTACATATTCACAAAGTTATAATACACAGATACAATTCAAAGGTTGCTTTCTTGTGCAGTGTGGATGGAAACTTCATAATTCCAAGTTGTATGCAGAAAAATAGACTGCTTTCTCTAACCGTTAAGATGAGATGGTTTTTTTGTGGTTTGTGGCGTTAAATGCTGTAGCATCCATGTGCCCCATCTATAATGCAATCAAGGCTGTAAATTAATATATATCTGCAAAGGACCCCTAAAGGGTTCTTGGGTTAAAACCACTTGTTAAAGGCTGCCACGTGTGCGTCGCCAGAGTCTCTCATCTTTCCCACGGTCGCCTGGTTATTATCAAAGGGTTTCCATGAGCAAATGTCGAACAACTGAGGCGCTAAATGGCGCGCCAGCACGAGACAGCTGGCCAAATGGCACGCGTGGTCTATAGAGGTGTGAAGGCAAAATGTTAACCATTGTTACACCTTTACCCTGCGGACTGACTAACAAATGCAAAGGCGTCAAGTGTGAATTGCAACACATGGGTCAGCACACGCCCTAAGTGAGCGCGCAGTTCATAGAAAGGAACGAGGAGAAAAAAAGAAAGATAGACCTAATAAGCAGAAAGTTATGTTGGTGAGCCACGTGTATTAAATTATTTTGACAAAATAATACGTAGGCTATAATTGTTGTTTATGATGTAGCCTATTGTAATGTGCGTATTCATTATTGCATTGTCCCATTATAAAGAGAGTTTTAAGGACCTCGGGAAGAATAGCTCTGCAATGCAGGAACTAATGAGGATCCTAAACAAACAAGCATTACAATAAAAGGGCAAAAACTATACACACAAGTCATTGTCGCAGGAAATAACCGAGGAGAACTCAAAATTATTATGGATATTAATCTTTTTTAAATTTGCCCTTTTTGCGTATGTTATGATTTGTAAATTTGTTATTTTCAACTTTTTTTTTGCTATGAAAAAGGCCATGCCCAAATTCTCATAAATCACTGGCATATCGGGAAACATTAAGGCGAGTTTACTAGTTACCAGCTTTTCTACATGAAGCACCACTGATTACATGCCAAAACCAATGTTATATATTTTAGGTTAAAATCTAAAATTCTGTATTTTCCTGTTATTTTACGCATGGATTTTTACGCACAGCTTTGCGCACAATATAGGTGTCATAACCTTGTGTCTTCTTTTTGTGGCTGATGCGTTGCATGATGGTGAGATCCAAGCCTCAGATCAGTAATTTGTAAAACATGTAATTTGGGAATATTAAACGGTGGGCTCTTGAGGAGCTGAGGGGAGGGGCTGGGTGGTTGCTGTGGGAGGTTGATGCGAGTGTAAAATTGGGTCGGGTGGTAGGAGGAGTCTGGGTGAGTGGTCCAGGAGAAGGTAAAAGAAGCAGCCTTGGTCAAAGGCCACATTGCCTGTTCAGTAGCAGACCTGTCACCACTGGATAAAGACACACCCACTGGACCACTAGCTACAATGGAACTGTTACAGGAAAGGAAAGATGCAACAAACGAAAGAAAGGTAAAAAGAAATCTAAATGCATGATATAAATTGTGTTTGTATACCCTTTATATAACAACTGCCATGTTGACGGTTACACACAGATAATACGTTGGTTGAAACTACAGAAGTGTTTCAGAAAATTGATTTTTGATTGTTTTTTGTTTTTTTTTCCTTCTAGCTCATAAAATCTCAGGTGGAGAAACGTCGAAGGGAGAGGATGAACCACAGTCTGGAGTGTCTGAGGACCATGTTGCTTCAGGAGCCACAACAACTGGTAAAAAAAAAAAAAAAACATTTGAGTTCACCTGTAGATATTGTGAAAAGAGTTAATGTGGGTTCTGTCTTTCTTTCAGTTTCAAAAAAAATATATCTTTAGTGAATTGTATAGCTCTTAAACATGACATACTGACTCATCTCAATCCCTTAATATTCAGTAATGTTGCTTTGTGAAAAATGAAAATGTAATTGTCCTACTGTGAGGAGTCATAATAGGACATCAAAGAACTTAATTGACATTGGAAGAGTTACATGCAATTAAATATAGAATTGATTTAGTAAAGAAATGATTGCACCATTATGAACCATGCAGGCCTCTTACTGCCAGCAGACTCCATTAACTCATATTGATGTTTTCATGCAGGGTGGGACTCAGCACAGAGTGGAGAAAGCTGAGATACTCGAGCACACAGTCCTCTTCCTGCAGAACACTGCCAAAGGAGACCAGACGGGAGCTGGAGGAGGCCAGAAACACTCCTTCCAAAACGGCTTCTCCACCTGCCTGCAGACAGCTGCTCAGTTCCTGGGACCTGACGGGAAAGGCCTGGGGCTTGGAGCAGCACTGGATGCATCTCTTGCCACTCGGTTTTCCCATTCAGACTCTGAATCTGCAGCTGTTCAAAATAGAACTGAAGCTCATTCCTCCTCCAGCTCCCTGCCACACACAAAGTCCATTCTTCACGTGCTGAGGCAAAAGTCCAAGCACAGACGGCACAATCCAGCCTTCAGTGTTGCTCATCCGTATCGACTTCCGGTACAGCAGGGGGTCCCCCGAATTCCCGAACAGGCTCAGAGACTTAATCCACTTGAGATAAGACGAGTGAGCAAGCAGAGCCAGTCTCAGAGTAGTCCGGTCAGCCAGACTTTATGGAGGCCCTGGCCCTGATCACCACGCAGAGACCTCTGAAATTGAATTGATGACTCTACCAACTGATTAATATTCACTGGTGCCAGCTGTACTGTTCCTGAATGACAATTTGCATTGTAGTCTTGCAAACAATGGCCTCTGGTCTTCTGATAACGCATTAATGGCATTGATGTTCAACCACAATCTGTAAATAATGTAAAAAATCATATTTGTATGTATAGGGTTGACTTGCTACTCTTGTTTAATGCTTTTGAAAGAGCGCTGTCAGTTGGGCTGCTATCTATTCTGCTGTCGGCACAGGGATTCTCCCAGACTGGGACACACATTTAGAGGTGAGTATCCTGGAGATGAAGAGTTTCCTTCATATACGGCAAAAAAAAAAAAAAAAAAACTCTGCTATATCTGCTGTCATGATTCAAGATACTGAAGTGGATAATGATTGAGTGTCCATCCATCACCTTTCCACCTCATATTCACCTGTGTGCCATGATGTCTGCTGACATTAATGACACCTGTGGCTCTGTGAACAATGTAACTTCTATTCTGTTTAAATATATATATTGTCTATTTTGCACACTAATTTATTCTGGATGTCTCCCAATGTTGAGCAGTATTCTTTTTTTAAATAATAAAATAAAAATCTTTTCTTAAAATAAATGGTGTCATATTGTGTGTTTTTTTTATAAGATGCAGGCCTTTTGTTTTTGCGCTGGCGTTGACAGCTCTTTTTAGTTGGAGTTCGGAGGTGTGAAGCCTCCTGCAGAGCTACATCCTCCGGGTGTGAAGTCTGGCCATGAGTTGAAAGAGTTCAGTAGCAGTTATCACAGTTATCAGGGACATGAAAGATAGTCCTGCTCACACATTATTTACTCATTTTGAATGCCTCTTAGGGTTAAACCCAGACTAAATGAAGATAATATAGCCCAGAACAGATTTACCAGGAATGAAAAAAAAAAATCCAGATTTAGCTGAAGCATACAGCACTGGCGCAGTGTTCCCATGTACATGTTCTGTTCTTAAAGAACGAAATGAAATAATTTGTTATATAATAATTTGTTATATAATTACACACTGGACTTATAACTGCCGAGTCCCTGTCAAACTTATTCAGGATGCAACAGCACTAAACTCTTTCCTTTCTCAACAAGGAATCATTTAGGGATTCAGGATTAAATACCATATTGCCATACAACTTTTGTTGTTTGGAATGTGCCTCAGTGTGCTCATGACAGAACAATCACACAAACACAATCACAGTCTTACAGTTAATACATAAACCAAGCCCCTATGTATAGGCTATCTAGGCTACACTTTCTTATTAGGTACAACTATGTCAAAATAACTTTACTCTTTATCATACTCTTTACATGACAGGATGAGGTTGAATCGGGTCTGGAACCCCCTCCAGCTCATGTCCGCGTTTGTTTTCATTGTAATTAGTATTCCTTCTCTCACCTACATCGCCCCCCAGCTGTTCGCAGGCCATTTGTTTTCTACGCGTGTCCGGTGTAAGTTCACAGGAAACAAAACGTGTCTTAGCACCTCCTGCAGCCCTTTGAAGTTCAGTCACACGCACGAGGAGGACAGTTGGTCTCAAAAAGCAATATTGTTTAAAACCGACATAAAAAAACAAACATTGTATTTTTATAGCAATTCGTCCATTTAGTTATCAGTAAATGTGCCAAGAGTTGGGTGAGCATTGCCGTGGAAGCAGTGAGCAGTATATTTGGCCTATCATACGGCCCTGCCGTTAATGATTAATTATGAAAAAACGAGAATGCAGTCACCTTTATTTATGGAAGAGTTTTTCTACTTGACTATGAACTTAATTTGACACAAATCCAAACAATCGAGGATACGTAAAACATTGTGTTGTTTATCAAAAGACAATATTTAAACATTTGAAATTCTTTTTTGTTTTGTATTTATTAGGCCAATCTTTTACATTGCTGGACGTCACGGGCGTGAGACAGCATGGAAGAGACTTTTCTGACTCTTTCTCGTGGGAAAAAGAGAACGAAGCGTCCATTTTCACTTTTATTATCTGTTAGTATTAGTACATCATTAAAGGAAGTGTGTGGAGAACTGCGAGCTTATAGGTTCCCACACACACACACACACACACACACACACACACACACACACACACACACACACACACACACACACTTTACACACACTGGTCACTCAAATGCAAATTACGCACCTTGGTTGCTCCGTCTTTTTACTTCTTTTATTCCTTAGTTCCATTTTAGTTGAGCTCATTAGCATTGTAGGTCTGCCTCAGTTTCAGTGAAGAGCACTCGGTCATTTTTTTTTTAATCTTACAAAATTAGTATGCCTCTATCAAACTCTACTTGCTTGCTTTCTTGTGAATAAGGATTACTGTTGTGTGTATTCCTCCACCAAGTTAATTCGAATGCATTTAATTGGCACCCAGGTGTTAAATAGTCTCTGACTAAATTATCAGAATGAAACGCAACAGGACTCTGCTGGTTTAAATTGTGACTTTCAGTGAAGATAAAATATTAACTTGTAGCTTTAAGATCGTTTTACCATTGGATACTCTTTGTGACTTACCTCAACGGCATTTGAAGTTTTTCTAAAGTCTAAGTCTGTCTAAATGAAGGCCTATAGGCACTTGCCATACAATATATGACTGATAAATAAGCAAGCTCAGCAGCCTCTGGTGGATATTTGATTCAGCTGAAATATTATTTATCTTGACGGGACTGACGAGTAAGACTTGCTCTAATGTACAAACATAATAGATTATAATAAATACAAGCGTGTTTTGTAATACATAAGTCAATTGTTAAGCGTTTTTTCAGCTGGCGCGCGTTGAATTGGGTGTGAAGTGGTCGCGTGCTGCTTGAGCTGCTGCACGTGTCTAGAAATGGTTTATTTCAGTTTAACGAATAACAAAAAAAACCCACGGATTGTTCCCGCAGCCAAGAATAAATCTGAGATAGCAATCATTAACTGAACAATGATAAGTCATCTCTAAAATCAACAGTATTTTTACGTTGTTGCAGTGGTATTGTTATTTAAGTAAAGGATCTGATACTTCTTCCATCACTGCAAAACGGACTGCTTGCATAAGCAATGTGCATGAAGATAAATAGTTATAATGTTGCAGGGAGAATGAGGCAAATGGTCACATGTTCTCCACACCAAATGACAATAAATATATATATATAAACAAATGACCTTTAGTCGACATGGCAACATGCAGACAAATGTTGAATGAGTGTGACAGTGGGAGGATGTCCCCCAGCTCGTTCTCATCATGGGAACGTGGAGCAGGAGGCTTCATCCTCTCTTTATTACCTGTTAAAACCGATACTTCATTCACAAAGTGTGCTTGGAGGAGAGGTGACTCTCAGGTTCCCACACGCACACGGGAACACGAGTTATTTTTTATTTTTACTAAACACATTCATTGGAAGAGCCGCGCGTAAAAGGTTAAGACTTTACGCGCGCCTCGTTTGTCCATAGAGAACTACAGTATCACATTTGAGAAAATGTAATGTACTTGAAAATAGAGATGACACAACAACTTGATTCAGTTTTGCTTTACTGAATGTAGGAGAATGTCCACACCGACAAACCTTTAATCATTTTGGCAAATGTTAGAGTAGCTCCTTCCATGGGAAAATTGGGCAGGGTGCTGGCTTCACACTTTGTTACGTGTTAGAATCGATACATCATTACGAAGAGTGGTTGAGAGAGAAGACGCTTTCGGGTTCCCACGCGTTGCTTCTCATAATGCCATCATGAAATGTGCCATTTTGTTTTAAAATATGCAGAGCCATGCGTAAAAGGTCATTTTACCGCGACACATAGATGCTATTCTCAGCAGACTTCGCAGATTGTTTGTTCGTTTGTTTGTTTTGAATAAAATAAGATAGATTTCGCTTTAAACTTTTGTTTCTGATGTGGTTTTGTTTGCAGAGCTGCGAATGAAAGAGTGGATTTTACGCACACCGTAACAGTTTACTTTGTTGCAGATTTTATGAGAACCTCAAGCAGCAGTGAGTCGGTGAATGAGTGAATGTTCTCGATTTCTGCAGATTTTCTCGGCTCCACACTCCTTATTTTCAGCAGTATCAGCCTGAGGACATGTCTCGTTTCTCCGTCCATAATAAAGGCGTGAGAGGTCACCACAGTCATTTGTCTGGGCATCACGCTGTTTTGGCGGATGCTTGTTGATTTCCCTTACAGATGTAAAATGTGTCACACGAGCTGGTAACACCTGCCATAGGCGCGTGCCGCTCACACTCGGCGGGGCAGCTGCACGTGCCCGCAGATTTGGGAAGGGTCGTCTTTCAGTTTCATCCCTTGTCAAAATGTGTTAAAAATAGATAATTAAGAAAAGTAGAAATATATATGTATATATATATATATACAAATATACAAAAACACACATGTCTTTTTAATTTCTAACTTTATTTAAATGTTTTAACATTAAAAGCCTCTTTCCACTGATATGTCCAAATTACTGTTAACCTGGAGCAGACTGTCAACCTGCAGGAAAAACGAGTCACAACAAAGCAGGTGTTTACTTGTAATGCTATGCTATAAAATATATTAAAAACATGAACGACTTGGTAAATCTGAGTGTAGTAGTTTCAGCATGGAGTAAAACTGAAATCAAACCAAGTCTGTGATCAGAGGTGCTGGGTGGAGCCTAAAGTTACGCCCACCTATGGCTTAAAAGCGGTCACTGAAGTCTCTGTGGTCACATTCAGCTGTGACTGAAAGACCGACAGACCAGTTCTTGGAATACAATCATGAAGTTGCTTCAGGATTCAGAGGACGCAAAGGCCCAAAGGAAGGTAAGCTACTTGTATCATTTATTCTTTCATTAAATATTTCTGAATATTTGAGCCCTTCACAGGCTCTGTTATCTGTATAATCTCTCTTGAGATGCACATTACTCCTGTTCAGGGACAAAAGCATAACTGTTGAAAAGACTGAAACAGTTTTGCCTTTAAACTCGTTGCATTTCTTCATTTATTCAATTATCTCTTTCTGTCTTGCAGAGTCTCAAACCTCAGGTGGAGAGACGTCGAAGGGAGAGAATGAACCGCAGCCTGGAGAGCCTAAAGACTCTTTTGCTACAGCGGCAGGTAAAGTCCACAAAAACTCAGGTGGCCACTTGGTTCATCCTAGAAGATTGAAGGTCTTTCAGTAGGGGCTGTGGAACTGTGTATTAACTCTTTGTTTCTGTCCTAGGAAGCTACTCAGCGCAGAGTGGAGAAAGCTGAGATACTCGAGCACACAGTCGTCTTCCTGCAGAACACTGCTGAAAAAGACCAGACGAGAGCTGGAGGTGGTGATGGTGGTGGAGGAGGAGGAGGAGGCCAGAAACACTCCTTCCAAGACGGCTTCTCCACCTGCCTGCAGAGAGCTGCTCAGTTCCTGGGACCTGAGGGGAAAGGCCTGTGGCTTGGAGCAGCACTGGATGCATCTTTTGCTGCTCGCTTTTCCCATTCAGTCTCGGACTCTGCAGGCGTCCAAAGAAGAAGTGAAGCTCATTCCTCCTCCAGCTCTCTGCTTCTCAGGAAGTCCTCCAGGTCTATTCTTCGGCTGCTGATGGACAGGTCCGGGCACAGACTGTGCACGCCTGCCCTTACTGTGACCAGTTGTGTTCAGACCAATAGAGACTCGCATCGCTCTCCCACGACTCCCCAACAGCCCCACAAAGTGACGAGTCAAGCAAGCAAACAGAGCCCGACCCAGAACCAACCGATCGGCCAGTCAATGTGGAGGCCGTGGCCCTGATCACCACGCAGTGACTTCAGAAACTGAACTTTTATTGAATCTAACATGCTGATTAATATTCATACAAGAGCATTCGACTCTACAAGGACATATTCAGTGCAATGTATTGAACACGGGCCTCCTGCTGTCTGTAAAGACTGATAAATGTGTAGATATTATATATCTATTATCACACCAAGTGCTGCTACGGCCTTTACAGGCCAACTCGTGTTAATTGTGTCATATTGTGTTATGTATTTTTGCACCTTAATTTATTTTATTTGTCATCTGCAAATAAACAAAAGGAAAAATCACTCAACAATGCATATGTGTTAATTGATTGTTTGCTGGCACGTGTCTTGAGGAGCATAAGCATAAAAGTGTGGACCTGGGCTGCCACGTGGGGATAAAAGGCGCCATGCGGTGACGTTTCACACAATAGAACAAGCTTAATCGTCACTCCTTTATATCGAAAAACTATAACATGCATACAGGTGGTCCAACCATAATAGGCCAATTTACATTTAAGGTAATCCGCCTTTTATTATCACACCTATGGTAGATTATCAGCTTTATATAAAAAGTATATGAAGGCCTAAATGTAAGAATCACGGTTCAATTTAAACTAAATACGTTGTTGGAGTGGAAGACGTGCGTAAAATGTGCCATTCCCGTGCGTAATGTCATATCTTCCTTTTTTAAACTCGACATTGAGTGAAAACATTTTTTTGCCAGTTTAAATAGATTTAATTGAGAATATGAATCGCTGTAAAGGTTAGTCACTATTTTCTGCGTAAAGAACAATGTAGCCTATTTTAGCGTGCGTAAAACAGTTATTGGAGTTCCACGTTATCCGAGCATTTAATTGCATCAGTTTGCAATATTTTTCAAACAACAGAGGAAGTCTTTTGGTCTGTAACGTATTTGCATCTCAATTGTTGGTGAATGCTCGTGGGAACGTGGGAAGTGTCTCCTCTCTGTGCCACCCTCTGCAGTGAATCAGTGTCAGTTTTAACAGACAGCAAAGCTGTAAATGCAGCGCCATTTCCTCTGTTCCTACTAGAAAGAGTTTAAACCCTTTGACGTCTCTTTATCTGAAGACATTTAGTGTGGCGTAGGTCTGTTCCAGGCACGCGCCAGCTCAGCATTTATAACCCCAAATAAATTCGTGTGAATTACAGCTCAATATAAGTCTAATAGTGCTGAAGATAGTTTAGGTCTTGACATCGCCATGACTTTATAAAATGCGACTTTACTAAAGTGTTCAAACAAAAAGATATTCAAATTCTAAAGGAGATCTAAAGTTTCCAAACATACCAAATATGGCAGTATACAACTAGAACTAACTAGAAAAACAAAACAATGCTGGAATTTTTATGAAGTGGTTTGTTATAGTCCACAATAAAGCCACCGGAGAGCACTTCTCTCACTACAGGAGAAGTGCAGTCCTGTTTGTTACAAGGCCCAATCTAAAATGCATCCTCCTATAAATAACTGTCCTTTTGGGAAACAGTAATTAGAGGTTACCAGCTTTTACACGTTAGAAAAACAAAGACAACAAATTTTAATTTACACTATTCTATACTTTAACGTAAACTCATTTTATGCATTGCTTTTTACGCACCGTTTGCGCGTAAAATGCAAGGTTTCATACCATTGTGGCTTGTTTTTTGTATCAGAGCACAAGCTGATTTGTTGCATGGTGGTGAGATCGAGGTCTCATATCAGTAATTTGAGAATAAAAAACGGTGGGATCGAGGAGGGGAGGGTGGTTGCTGGGGTAGGTGGGTATGTTTGTACAGTTTGAGAAGTCTCAACACGCTGAGTCGATTCAGGGCGATTTGTTTTCTTTCTTTTTTATATACACTACCGGTCAAAAGTTTGGGGTCACTTAGAAATTTCCGTTCCCCTCCATTACAGACAGAATACCAGCTGAGACCAGTTGCATTTTTAACCAGGGCAGGAGTTTTCAGATTACATTCTGTGGTTACATAATTGGAAAAGGGTTCTCCAATGTTTTTTCAGTTAGCCTTTAAAATGATATCAGATTAGTAAACAGAATGTGCCTTTGGAACATTGGATGAATGGTTGCTGATAATGGGCAATGTAGATTTTGCATTAAAGATCAGCCACTTCTTTCTACAAGAGTCGAGAACCATTTTGCAATTAAGTAAGCATATAATGTAATCTGAAAACTGTTGCCCTGATTAAAAAAAAACATGCAACTGATCCCAGCTGGTATTCTGTCTGTAATGGAATGGAATGGAGATTTTTAAGTGACCCCAAACTTTTCACCTAGTGTTACCGTGGGCTCGGGTCGGATTCAAGCTCATAAGCTTCTCTCCTTTCATTGTGCCCATTGTACACCTCTACGCAGGGACAATAGAAGGGCAATGGATGATATTGATTATATTTTAAATATCATACATACGCATTTTATTTACAGGCATTACACGTGACAGTTCAGTTGCCCATGCAGAGCATCAGCAAGAAATTGGAGCGTCTCTTTCTCGTGGGAAAAGAGGAAATGGCGCTGCATTTACAGCTTTACTATCTGTTAAAACTGATACAGATTCACTGGAGAGAAGACACTTCCCACGTTCCCACGAGCATTCGCCGACGATTGAAATGCAAATGAGTCACAGACCGAAAGACTTGCCTGTTGTTTGAAAAACATTTTAAAATGATGCAAGTAAATGCTCGGAAAGCAGCGTCAAGAACTGTTTTACGCACGGCAAGAACTGTTTTAGGCACGACCAAAATACCTCGTTCTTTATGCAGTAAATAGTGACTTTGGCCTATGAATAAAAATTACATTTTTATTTAAACGGGCACAACTAAATTTCGATTTCAAAGTAGGAAGATATGACATTACGCACGGGAATGGCAAATTTTACGCATGGCTTCCACTCCAGCAAATTAAAACTATTTAAACTAGTTAGTTTAAATTGAACCATGTCTCTTACATATACATATTATTTTAATATAAAACTGACAATCTACCATACTTGTAATAAAAGGCGGATTAAATTAAATGTAATTATGCATTTCATTTTCCTGAATGGTTGGGCCACCTGTATGCATATTATAGTTTTTCGAAGTAAGGAGTGACGATTAAGCTTGTTCTATTGTGTGAAACGTCACCGCATGGAGCCTTTTATCCCCACGTGGCAGCACAAGTCCACACTTATGCTCCTATGGACACGTGCCAGCAAACAATCAATTAACACATATGCATTGTTGAGTGATTTTTCCTTTTGTTTATTTGCAGATGACAAATAAAATAAATTAAGGTGCAAAAATACATAACACAATATGACACAATTAACACGAGTTGGCCTGTAAAGGCCGTAGCAGCACTTGGTGTGATAATAGATATATAATATCTACACATTTATCAGTCTTTACAGACAGCAGGAGGCCCGTGTTCAATACATTGCAATGAATATGTCCTTGTAGAGTCGAATGCTCTTGTATGAATATTAATCAGCATGTTAGAGTCAATAAAAGTTCAGTTTCTGAAGTCACTGCGTGGTGATCAGGGCCACGGCCTCCACATTGACTGGCCGATCGGTTGGTTCTGGGTCGGGCTCTGTTTGCTTGCTTGACTCGTCACTTTGTGGGGCTGTTGGGGAGTCGTGGGAGAGCGATGCGAGTCTCTATTGGTCTGAACACAACTGGTCACAGTAAGGGCAGGCGTGCAGTCTGTGCCCGGACCTGTCCATCAGCAGCCGAGAATAGACCTGGAGGACTTCCTGAGAAGCAGAGAGCTGGAGGAGGAATGAGCTTCACTTCTTCTTTGGACGCCTGCAGAGTCCGAGACTGAATGGGAAAAGCGAGCAGCAAAAGATGCATCCAGTGCTGCTCCAAGCCACAGGCCTTTCCCCTCAGGTCCCAGGAACTGAGCAGCTCTCTGCAGGCAGGTGGAGAAGCCGTCTTGGAAGGAGTGTTTCTGGCCTCCTCCTCCTCCTCCACCACCATCACCACCTCCAGCTCTCGCCTGGTCTTTTTCAGCAGTGTTCTGCAGGAAGACGACTGTGTGCTCGAGTATCTCAGCTTTCTCCACTCTGCGCTGAGTAGCTTCCTAGGACAGAAACAAAGAGTTAATACACAGTTCCACAGCCCCTACTGAAAGACCTTCAATCTTCTAGGATGAACCAAGTGGCCACCTGAGTTTTTGTGGACTTTACCTGCCGCTGTAGCAAAAGAGTCTTTAGGCTCTCCAGGCTGCGGTTCATTCTCTCCTTCGACGTCTCTCCACCTGAGGTTTGAGACTCTGCAAGACAGAAAGAGATAATTGAATAAATGAAGAAATGCAACGAGTTTAAAGGCAAAACTGTTTCAGTCTTTTCAACAGTTATGCTTTTGTCCCTGAACAGGAGTAATGTGCATCTCAAGAGAGATTATACAGATAACAGAGCCTGTGAAGGGCTCAAATATTCAGAAATATTTAATGAAAGAATAAATGATACAAGTAGCTTACCTTCCTTTGGGCCTTTGCGTCCTCTGAATCCTGAAGCAACTTCATGATTGTATTCCAAGAACTGGTCTGTCGGTCTTTCAGTCACAGCTGAATGTGACCACAGAGACTTCAGTGACCGCTTTTAAGCCATAGGTGGGCGTAACTTTAGGCTCCACCCAGCACCTCTGATCACAGACTTGGTTTGATTTCAGTTTTACTCCATGCTGAAACTACTACACTCAGATTTACCAAGTCGTTCATGTTTTTAATATATTTTATAGCATAGCATTACAAGTAAACACCTGCTTTGTTGTGACTCGTTTTTCCTGCAGGTTGACAGTCTGCTCCAGGTTAACAGTAATTTGGACATATCAGTGGAAAGAGGCTTTTAATGTTAAAACATTTAAATAAAGTTAGAAATTAAAAAGACATGTGTGTTTTTGTATATTTGTATATATATATATACATATATATTTCTACTTTTCTTAATTATCTATTTTTAACACATTTTGACAAGGGATGAAACTGAAAGACGACCCTTCCCAAATCTGCGGGCACGTGCAGCTGCCCCGCCGAGTGTGAGCGGCACGCGCCTATGGCAGGTGTTACCAGCTCGTGTGACACATTTTACATCTGTAAGGGAAATCAACAAGCATCCGCCAAAACAGCGTGATGCCCAGACAAATGACTGTGGTGACCTCTCACGCCTTTATTATGGACGGAGAAACGAGACATGTCCTCAGGCTGATACTGCTGAAAATAAGGAGTGTGGAGCCGAGAAAATCTGCAGAAATCGAGAACATTCACTCATTCACCGACTCACTGCTGTGTGCGTAAAATCCACTCTTTCATTCGCAGCTCTGGAAACAAAACCACATCAGAAACAAAAGTTCAAAGCGAAATCTATCTATTTTATTCAAAACAAACAAACGAACGAACAAACAATCTGCGAAGTCTGCTGAGAACAGCATCTATGTGTCGCATGGCTCTGCATATATTAAAAGCAAATGGCACATTTCATGATGGCATTCTGAGAAGCAACTCGTGGGAATCCGAAAGCGTCTTCTCTCTCAACCACTCTTCGTAATGATGTATCGATTCTAACACGTAACAAAGTGTGAAGCCAGCACCCTGCCCAATTTTCCCATGGAAGGAGCTACTCTAACATTTGCCAAAATGATTAAAGGTTTGTCGGTGTGGACATTCTCCTACATTCAGTAAAGCAAAACTGAATCAAGTTGTTGTGTCATCTCTATTTTCAAGTACATTACATTTTCTCAAATGTGATACTGTAGTTCTCTATGGACAACCGAGGCGCGCGTAAAGTCTTAACCTTTTGCTCTTCCAATGAATGTGTTTAGTAAAAATAAAAAATAACTCGTGTTCCCGTGTGCGTGTGGGAACCTGAGAGTCACCTCTCCTCCAAGCACACTTTGTGAATGAAGTATCGGTTTTAACAGGTAATAAAGAGAGGATGAAGCCTCCTGCTCCACGTTCCCATGATGAGAACGAGCTGGGGGACATCCTCCCACTGTCACACTCATTCAACATTTGTCTGCATGTTGCCATGTCGACTAAAGGTCATTTGTTTATAGCCTCCTGAGACCCAGCCCATTGACTTATGTCCACTGTAGTGGACATTTGAGTTTCATTCCTCTCCTTGGAATCGTTTGTGCAAGTCTCTTAATTCCTGCTGTACTGTACATCCTGGGCTTTTCAGTGATGTGTTATTTGATTGGCTGGGAGGCCGGGAACCGCCTCTTTCTTTCAATCCAAAATGGACAGCATAGGAACAAGCACATTTTATGGAAAGATAAGAGATGAGTCAAATATTATTATTTATTTTATGATAATCATATATTTTCTTGTTCATTAAGGTGTTAGGAATCATATATTGAGTTCTGATAGAAACTACATTATGTATCTTTTGAAAAATTGGCATTTTATGAATGTCAATTATAGTGGACATCAGGACTATCTTCATGTAAATAATGACTCCACATCTACCAAATTTGTCTTTTTTCGTACTCAAATGATCCTGTTGTCCACTACAGTGGACATTCTTTAAATAAATAAAAATAAAAAAATTTAAATTGTAAGATGTTTTTTTAACCTTAAACAGGTATGGAATCACAAAAAAATCTGATTAGGAAAAACAAAATTTTCCTCGGTTCTCAGGAGGATATATATATATATTGTCATTTGGTGTGGAGAACATGTGACCATTTGCCTCATTCTCCCGGCAACATTATAACTATTTATCTTCATGCACATTGCTTATGCAAGCAGTCCGTTTTGCAGTGATGGAAGAAGTATCAGATCCTTTACTTAAGTAACAATACCACTGCAACAACGTAAAAGTCCTGCATTCAAAATCCTACCTAAATAAGAACTGTTGTACTCATTCTGCAGTAAAATGTCCCTTTTGACTATATGACATTATTAGGACATTATTTGAAGACCTTTTAAATAAGTAAAAAGAGGCGCAACCTCAGTGCATAATTTGCATTTGAGTGACCAGGGTGTAAAGTGTGTGGGTGGGAACCTGAAAGCTTGCAGTCCTCCACACACTTCTTTTAATGCTGTACTAATACTAACAAATAATAAAAGTGCAAATGGGCGTTTTGCTCTCTTTTTTTCCTACCCAGCATGACTGGTAAAGGTCAGTCCTGTTTGTTTTAATGGCCCGAATGTATCCAAATGTAACCAAGGAAACAGAATGTTGAGTGCATACAGTCTATTTTGTGCATGTCATTAGTTGGAATGTGGGCCATTCTAGAATGATATGATGCACACTGTCTAAGGATTTCCTTGACACTGTGAGGATCAGTCATCTGTCTACAGATCAGAACTATACAAAACCCAAAAATAATGGAGGACCACATTAAGACATCTGACACCCCTCTGTATTCGCCAGCTGCTCCTCTGGAGGCGGATACAAACAGGCAATGCGTAGTAGGATGTTTTCTCAGGACAGTAGCCGCTGGCCTGGGACTTCACCACCACAGAAAGGGGGAAAAGGTCAGCTCCCATACATGTGTTTATCAAATCTCTGGTTGAGGATCGTGAGTCAGCAACCCAAAGTGATTCTAATCATCCAAATCGCACACTGTTGTATCAGGTTGCTGGGAGCTTTTCGACCGGCTCACCATCGAGTCAATAACTTTGGCAGCATGTTTTCAGCAGCATTACTTGGCCTGCACATTCAGTGGCTCTTTGTTTTACTGGATGGTTCCTAAAGTTATAGAGAAACTCCTGTGGCTTCTGCCCTGCCTGACTGGATTTGAAAATAAAAATAGAAATCCACATTATTTGCATGAAAAGTCTCTTTATTGCATGCATCAGCATGATTCTGACTTCTTTGTGCTACCATGCACGTGTTTCTTTTAATAATTTCTCTTTGATTGTTTCCGCAATTATCAGAATACAACCTGTTAGAAGTCAAGACCATGGGAATATATTACAATATTTGGCAACAAGTTTCACAAGATGTTGCAGCGCGACTGATATTCATTACACTTAACTGGCATTCATCTCAGACATGTTCTTTTTTTACCTATGTAATATGTGAAAATATGAACAATACCCCCCTCCCTATTAAAAATATAATAATAATTTAGGCAATGCTGAGTAAAAAACTGTGGAGGTGATTTGGGAAGTGCTGCTGTGTATTAATTTGACAGGAATGTAAAAAATAAGTAATCTTACAAGAAAATCTGTCAGGCGATGCAACAGATGCATATTGGATAATAATTAAGGTCCCACAATTACAGCAAATCAAGGTTGGACTCCCTCTAGTTTTGGGCCTCCTTGTAAGCTTTTTAGTTTGTATTAGGCAGAACAACAAAATACACCTAATGCCAAATTTAAACTCCTAGCCTCTCTGTAATTGTAAGTCATTATGTTCACGTGTTCTCCGATGCTTTTTCTATGGGCTGAATGGAAAGGCAGCTGTGCAAATTTTGCTGCTGGTTTCTCTACAATGCTGTTTGTGTGGAATCAGAGGTGTTGTTTGACCTCTCACCTCTGGATTTCGGCTCTGAATCTGCTGAACCCACCGCTAATTGTTCTGCTCTACTGGGAGTGTCACCATTTATAATGGGCTGGCGATCTGATTGGACGGCGGCATCTGTAGGAGGTGAAACAACCACTCTTTCTATGGGCTCATTGGCTGTTCTGTCTGTCACAATAATATAATTGGGCTCTGGCTGGGGGGCACTGGAGCGACGCTGCAATGCATGCTGGGTGCAGGAAAAGGAACGCTGCCGAGGGGCAGGCTGAGGCGACAGGAAGTGAGGTGTTGCCGCTCTGGGGACTTCCTGATGCCTATCACGATCCTCGTCTTCTGAGGTTACCTCCTGTAAGGTGCTGATTGGCCGAGGGGAGCGGCCCATGACTCTAGGAGGGACCAGCGCTGTTGCGGATTGGTTGAGCTGTGGTCTCCAGTTCTGAGGTGAGGGGTACTGCACTCGGCTCATCGACCAATCACTGGCAAGACAAAAAGTTTTTATGTTTATCCCATAAAATACAAATTTACTGTGCAGTCTATGTCTTAGATGGAAAAGGTTAAACACTTAAATCTTTGACTTTAGAGTGTCTTTGAATGCACCACCAAGGAAGCGTTTTTTTTTTTTGTGTGTGTGTGTATTGCAGGCTAAATTGCAGGAAAAAAAAATCCTTCCCAAGTTTTAGTTGATATTTTGAAACTCAACACAGTGTGTTGTAGTGGTTTCACTATTGCCATTTTTCAGTGTGAAATATATATATATATATATATATATATATATATATATATATATATATATATATATATATATATATATACACAGTATAAATATTTTAATGAATATTACTGTGAAAATACTGCTTTACTGCAATGTGTAAATAATAACTGTTAACCATGATTAGTAACTACCTCTTACATGGAATTTGCAAGCCGTGTAGTCACTAACTTTTTTATAGGATCTAACAGCCACTCCCCTAGTTTGATGCCAACAGCAAATAAATAAAAAAAATGCAATGATTATGCAATGTTTACCTGAAATATGCACACACAAAAAAAAGCTGGTATGGTAATTATGAGCAAATTCAAGTCTCATCATCTCATGAGTTTCTCACTCAGCTGGTGGAAAGTCACCAGAAGGCCGTTAAAGAGACGAATACACATAACAGTCGTCTGTGCGTGCATTTTATTACTGAAGGCTTACTTTTGTGGAGGTGGGGTCATATCGCGATGCCCTATGATCCCAGAGAAGGAGGCACTTCTTCCAGGCATGCCTTGTGATCCGACCCACGGCGAGTACATCAGGGTGCGATCCTCCCACAGCATGTCATTGGCTGAGTCGACGGGAACAGGCCCTCTCTGAATTTGGTGAGCCAACAGGAGTTCCAGGACCTGGTGATGCATGCCCTCTCTGGCCACGTCCATGGGACGACGTCCTCTCCGATCGTGCAGCTCCAGGTTGGCACCATGAAGGAGGAGAAGTCTGGCCGTATCATAGCAACCATGGATGGCGGAGAGGAAGAGAGCAGTCTCGCCCTACCAGAGAAATAATCATAAAAACAACATACTTCTGTGATGTCTGGAGGATATCCATTAAACAGACATAGTCAGCTTGTTTGAACATGGATAAATCAGGATTCCTCCTTAATAACCACTGATAAAGAAACAGTCAGAACTGACCTTGTTGTCTTGCAGGTCCACAGCGGCCCCGTAGCGGATGAGGGTCCTTGTTAGGGAGAGGTGGTTTACTGAGCATGCCCAGTGCAGGGCTGATCTCCCTGAGAGAGACGGTGTGAGTGGAGGGGAGGTAGAGGGGAAGAAGGGAGGGAGTAAGTCAGCCAATGAACAACCATTACACAACAGAGTCGAGCCCAAGATGGTGAAGGGAGGGAGAATGGAGGGATGTGGAGATGAATTGTTTCAGCTGAAGTGAGAAAGAGATGACAGAGACAGTTCAGAAAGACAGAAAACATTACGAGATGTGAACAGAAGTAGACAGAGAGACAAAGACACAACAAAAGCAAGGAGAAAGATCAGCAACAAAGTTAATATGTCCATCAACCCGATCTTGAGCACTAGAGCACATTAACTTTGTTCTGAGTCAGAGGAGGGCAGCAGGGGAGCTGGAGGAGGAAGAAGAAGAGAAGCCATGGAGAGATGAGCACAGGACGGGAGAGGAGGGACACAAAAAGAGGATGTGAGAGAGACGGGGTAAGTTACACCAGTTACTCAGCCCCTCAGTGTACAGGTGACAGAAAAAAAATGGCCTGCTCCGTAGCTTTACATGCTATTTTTCTCCAAGGTGAGCTTTAACCCATTCATGCATTGGATCCAAATATGGCACATGGACAGGTGAGTTTAAAACAGGTAACTTTATTAGCCAAGCTAGCGCCGTGGCTTTAAGAACTGCAATGTCGGTCTGTTGGTTAGTCAGGCTCTTTGGTCCAGATCAGTGGTGGAATGTAACTAAGTACAGTACAGGCCAAAAGTTTGGACACACCTTCTCATTCAATGTGTTTCTTTATTTTCATGACTATTTACATTGTAGATTCTCACTGAAGGCATCAAAACTATGAATGAACACATATGGAATTATGTACTTAAGCTACTTTACAAATTAAGATTTTCACACACAAAACACATGTAGTTTATAAAATATCATGTTTTATTGTAAATTAAACTATCCAACAGTATAACGGCCTACAAGTACAACTGAAATAATTAGTCCAAATAAACACAGAACAGTTTGGATCATTTCCAGTTTCTAAAATGTTAGGGATTTTACTGCTTTGAGTATTTTTAATACTGTAAGTGCATTGTCCTGATGATACTTACATACTTTTACTTAAAGGGGCGCTATAGAGTTTTGGCCAATTCGTCGCTGTTTTCTCGCTTTTTGCTCACAGTTTTCTCTATAAAGCTTCGGAATAGATATTTGGGAGCTCCTATGTTTACTCGTGTCTAACTCCTCACTCGGTCAATCTGCTGTTTCCTCCGACAATGCTTTCCTAGCATTTTCAATGCAGGACTTTTACTTAACAGAGAGAGTAACAGAATATTTTTACAGTGTGGTATTAGTACTTTTTACTTAAGTAAAGGATCTGAATACTTCTTCCAACACTGGTCCAGAGCCATCTTGAATGTGACATTTATTTTTTTATTTGGTCACTAGAAGTTGAAGTGTACTAACTTTGGTGATACTATGACTACTACGATAATACTTTTAGTCAAATCTTTTAAAAACTATTGGCTGGATTGCCATGCAATTTGCTACATATATTCATATTTCCCTCAGCATGAATTTTTGATGGACACTATTACGTTAAGAAACCCCCTGCATTTTGAGTTAAAAAAACATTTACAAAATCTGCCATTTTTTGGCTTCATGCATGAAGGGGTTAAAGTAGAATTACTCAACCTCTGCTTCTGATCTCAGTGATGATGACATAATATGGTTGGATCTTGTAGTGAATACACAGGCAATAATCAAACTGCATTTGCACATAATTCTTTAAACTGTTTTATTACTGATTGCATTATGAGATTAATTGGAGGAACTGTAATTTAAACAAAAGTGTCTACAATTCCTGCATTCATATACTTTAGGTCCTACTTCAAAAAGGTTAAAACAAGCACCAAGAATGACATGCAGATCCTATTTGACTGAAGTTTGGGGTTGAATCAGACTAAACTAATATTAGTAACTGTGACACAGATGCATTACCAGTATGATCAGTGTTGTTGACTGGCACTCCTGCTCGCAGCAGCTCCAAGACCACTCTGTCCAGCCCGCTACGCACCGCTCGGATCAGAACCACAGACCCATCCGGGCCACACCACTCTGCTGACTGCCAACACAACAGAGCCATGATAAATATATAGAAAAGACATACACGTAATACATATTTAACAGTTTAAGTTTGGCCTTGTATAGTCTATATCAACGTTCCACTTCCGGGATTGTTCCTCTCAGATCTCTGCAGGGTAAATCCAGACTAGCTAGACTATCTGTCCAATCTGAGTTTTCTGTTCCACGACTAAAACATCTTTTAAACGTACACGTTCCACCAAAAGAAAGTTCCTTCACAAAGGCTATTTTGCTATTTTGCGTTAAGCACCGGGGCTCTGCCACCCATGACGATTGTGATTGGTTTAAAGAAATGCCAATAAACCAGAGCATATTTTTCTCCCATCCTGGAATGCTATGCGGACTAGCCAGATCCTCCTCCGCAGCGCTATGGAGGAAGGTCTGGCAAAGCAAGACTAGGCCTTTTACAGTGTGGTCTACAAAAAAGACACGGGAAGAGAATAAACAAATACAGCCCAAATGGTTAAATTCCTTAATAACACTGGCTCCTCACAACATTTATAAAATAAAATGTTGAAAACAAAAACAAAGGACAGACCTGCTGAGGAGGACTGAGCAGAGGAGGAGGCATGGCGTTTCTCTCCCATCCTCTAGGTGGAGCTGAGGGAGAACAAAAATCATTTCCGTGTCAGAAAAAAGTGAAAAAGGCCCAAGGTGACATCTTCAAATGTCTTGTTTTGTCTGACCAACAGACATAAACCCAAAGATTTATATTTCTTTTTTAATATATTTTGTGTTGATCAAGTAAATAATTAAGCGGCTAATATGTTGCAGCTGTATTTGAGTCAAATAACCATCACTTTTCAGACCAGTAAAACCACTAAAAACATGACTGTTGTTAACAAATGTTTAAGCTGTCTGAAGATTTTAATAAATACAGCCAGCCAATCAGATGCTGGCTAATAATAAAAATATATGCCCGTTTCCCAGATGATTAACAGTAAGAATGAGTGACTTAGTAAACTCATGTTAAACCTTACGTTGTACAGGTCTGCGGGGCTGCGAGCTTCCAGCCCGGTAGTGTTTCTGCTCCTGGCTCCTGTGGTCACAGATGGAAGCTTCCTGCTGTCGTCTGGAGCATCTCGCATTGATGTCTTCCATTGAACTCTGGGTAAAGTCTGTGTCACTTCCTATATCCTGGTCCCTTTTGAGAGGTCTGAAAACCAAAAGCACAGTTTTGATTCAGCACATTAAGAAACTGCTGTGGTTTTTATGTGTTCACACCAGGTTTTCCTTTTTTTCTCTTATTATGTTGATTTATGAGTCCTCCAAGAGCTCTGCAACACACCCAAACTCAAGAATACAGTCTCACTATTTTAGGGTATGTTTTCCTAAAACATACATGGGTTGGTAGTCTCTGAGGAAATGAACCAAGACCCTAAACATAACAGGGATTAGAGATACTTATTGTTTTCACTTATTGTTTTGCCTTTATTTGATAGAATGACAGTACAGAAAGGCATTAACGTAAGAGAGAGAGAGAGAGAGAGAGAGAGAGAGAGAGAGAGAGAGAGAGAGAGAGAGAGAGAGAGAGAGAGAGAAAGAGTAGATGCAACAATGGTTCCTGGCTGCAACTGAACTGGGAAAGGTGCGGTTACATGTGTGTCCTTACCCACCAGGACACATACATTATCAACTAATCTGTTCACTAGTGTTTAGATGAATCAATTAAACATGACATCTTCAGTATAAATTGTTACAAAATAGTATAACATGCCCATAACAATGGTGCCATGGTCAAATTGCTTGACCAACAGTCACAAACCAAAAGCACTTTAATTTGTTTAGAGAGACAAACATCTCACCAAATTTGTGGGAAAAAGCAAATGTTTGGCATTGTTGATTGACAAATGACTTAAATGATTGATTATCAAAACTGTTGCCAATAGATTGACTGATCGATTAATCAACTAATTTTAATAAAAAATATAATATATACTATATGTGAGCCAGAGAAGTGTTTAAAAATAAATAAAGATTAAATGTAATATCTAAAAAGTGCCAATTCAGCCTTTTCAATAACTACACAGGATGACCTCTCACTTGTTTTAGACTACACCATATTTGTCTACATGACATCATTTTTCCAGCAGACAAAACATCCTCTCATGTCTTTCAAAGCAGCTTGTCTCACCGCATTCGAATGGCGTCCTCCCCCAGTGGTTCCCTCCTTCTCTTTTTCTCTGCTTCCTTCGCTTTCTTCTTTTTCCTCAAGCTGATCTTCTCTTTCTCTCTGCTTGACCTGACCCTCTGGTCTTGGTGGGCTGGGTGTGGTGTCAAGGCCTTGGATTTGGGGTTATTGTCTGTGACCGTAGACCGGTGTCTCACCCTGTTACCACCTTCCCTCTCCGCCCGCCGCTGCCTCACCCTCCTCACCACCAGGAACACCACCAGGGCCAGCACCAGCAGCAGGCCCATCGCTACCGCAATCGCAGCCCATAGCCATGCAGGGGTCGGCTCTTTGAGAGGAAGAATGGAAAATTTATTTTTACTTCTACGAGGTAGAAAAATTTTTGTTAGAGCTGCAATATATGGAAAAAAGTGATATCAAGATCACAGCATCACTTATCGATGTGTGAGCCTATTTACTGAAATACTGAATTTCATCTGATAGAAAGTCATGTTACATTCATGGTAAGTTCTTATTGAGCTCTGCCTCTAAAATAATGTTTGAACAACTAAAACTCAAACATGCAGCAGTGACCAACACATCTACACACTGGAAATGGCAAAGGTGTTGCATAGTGTTTTGTTTGGATGAAACTCAAAGCTGGATGGGTGTGTGTGTGTGCGTGTGGGAGACAGGACACTACCTTTGACTTCCTCTTTTACCATTTCCTCCTCTCTGCTTCCTATTTCCTCTCGGACACCTCTAATACTGATGACGGCCTTCAGCTCCGGGAGAGTGGGGAACGAGCCAGGCTTTAGCAACATTACTGCACGCAGGAAACTGGCTGCCTCAGTTGCATAAGGGAAACAGGTAGAGGGCAGGCGGGAGCATGGCCTGTTGTCCACTTGGAGGAAAAGGAGGGAGCTAGGAAAGAGTGAGAGAGAAGGAAACAGTAGGAAAGAGCAGGTATATCGTTTTGGAGGCCTGAAGTAGGTTTGTTTGGATACGTTTGCTGAATAAAATCTAAAACCCTTTAAAATCTGAACAATGTTTTGTACATAAAAAGACCTATTTCGAAGAAAAAAAATATTTTGACAAAAAGTTAAACCCTCTTACCAAACAAAAACAAAAACAAAGACAAACAATACATTTCTGAGATAGCTTAACACACATGTATATTGATACCCATCTCAGCATTCATAACAGTATCCCTGGTGGTCAACGGGCTCAGTTCAGACTTAAGACTACAGTTACTGTACTTAATGGAGTTCCCCAAGGTTCTATGCTTGGCCCACTTATTTTGTCTTTAGAAAAATCACTTAGGTGTTTAGGTGCTTGATTAACTCAAGCATGTGTTGACAAAATCATCTTGTTATTTTCAAATGCTAGATGGAATCTTATTGACATTTTGAATATTATTAAAACAAAGAGGAAGACAATAGAAGCTGTTATACCTGTAATTAATATTCTAGGTATTTAGCTTGATGAAAGTCTTTATTTTTAACATCTGTTTACAGGTCTTGAGTACGACTGCATATGTGAAAAAAGTTGTATGAATCTACATTAGCTGATAGTGAGGTTGCATTGTGGGTAATGTAGGTGCCAGGTTTTGACAAGGAAGAAGAAGGTGTTCAATGAAAAAGACAATATCCCTGTTTTTACTGCATCGATTGTTATCTTTTTTTTTCAAAAATGTGCACGTCAGTGTATGTGAGAGCCTTGTGAGTCGGTATCCGACGCTGACGCCCATGATAAAGCATTGGTATTTGACAAGTTATTGAACGGTCCCCTCTATTTGTAAAAACACTGCTTCATAAGACTTAACTGTTTAAATAAGACATAACTATACTCACTATTTTTGACAGTTCACTCAGCACCTACCCATTTGAGTCACCCGCAGATGCCTGAGCCAGCAGGCTGGCGAGCTGCTGAGGGTCAAAGTCAAACAAGTTCCTGTTAGTGGCGAGGGGGGCAGAACCTCTCAGTTTGAGTGGCGAATGAAGGAGGATGCTGAGCGCCCAGAGCAGGGAGCTGTTGGAAAAGGCGCCACGTTGTTGTGGGAGGTTGGCGTGAAGGACCAAGGTGCCTTTGGCCCACAGGGGGCCCTGGTGTGTGAAGCAGTCGCTTCCGTCCCATCCACAGGGAGCGTTGTCGCATCCCTGCTCACAGTGGGAATTGGCGTAGTGATCGCGGCAGTACTGGATGTGGCCCGGACTGAGAGCCATGATGGGGAGGGATGAAGAGAAAAAAAAAAAAAAAAAAAGATAGAATAAGAAATTTGACAAAATAATTTCAAGGTTTATAAACTTTAATAAACTTTCATGAGTTAAAAATGTCAGAACAGGAAATAATTAAATTATTACTTACTTATCTTATATCTTATTACTGTTTTTGGTTTTATACAGCCATTAGTTAACATACTGGACAGTTCACTACCTCAAATTAACAATGTGATTTTAACACAGTGTTTAATATCGTGTTTAATTATGTGTTTCAAATTCTTGTAAATATTATTATGTTGCTGAACCTCGGTACCAAAGAAAACTTTTTAATATTTCACTATTTATTTATTTTCAATATTGTAATGAATAAGTTTAATGAATAATGACAATGAACAATACTAAATTAATCTGATCAATCATAAAGGAATAATAATAATTATATTAATAATCATGATTGCCTGTTATTTGAGTTTCTTGCCCAAGTCTCTCTTCCATAAAAACATCCTTAAACCTAGAGTGATTTATGTGAAACATTTTTTAAATATTAATGCAAATAAGAAAAAAGAGATGAAAAAATGAAAAATGAAAATTAGGGTCGAAAATGAAAACAAATGTGTTTTACTTGCAGTGGCCCCGGTCCTTTAGGCAGTCAAAACCGTCTCTGAGACACTCGGGCTCCATGCACTCCCTGTCACAGGACTCGTCTCCAAACTTGTCCTTACACTTTCTGTTGACTGGACACTGACCCCACGGATCACCAGACGCAGCTGTGGAGACAAGCACAGATTAGTAGCAATAGTACACAATGTTGCACATGACTAGTGATCTTTTTGTACAGGTGTTCTGGGTAAAATGTAATAATGATGTATTTGTAGATGGTCTTCTGTATGTTTTATGAACGTCTTGTCCATGAACGAAACATGTTTATGTCTGCTTGTCCATTTAAACTGCAGGTGAATTTAATATGCACTGACAGATGTCAGAGGCAAACATCACTTCCATATTATCATGTATTTGCACACTTGGCAAATATATTGTGTGTGTATTATTTTACCAAGCAAACTGTTTTCACTAAGTGTTTTATCGCAGGACCAACTCACCCACGTATTCAAACCACTCATTGTCTCAGAGCATTAGCAACTATTCATAACAATGCAGGTCAAGCCATGAAAGTTGGGTCCTGATACGGGCTGTTAAAGGAAACAGGAAATGGGCCCGACATAAACAGGAAGTTTCCAGGAGAAGCGAATAGCAACAGGAAATGGAGTGGGCCGGGACTTAATAAAGGTTGAAGGTCGTCACTCTGGTAATGAGGAATGTGATGGAGTTGGACAATGGGCTTGGCAGGTGTGTGCGGGACCATTAATTCATGGCAGAAAAAAAACGCATGAACAATATGCTGAAATTAGACACGTTAAGTGTTTAACACTTTTGTTTCACTCGATCCCAAAAAAAAAAAAAAAAGAGACCTTTTCTGGTACAGGAAATATGTCATTATAATAAATTCTTTTCACTTTGTCCTTCACAGAATATTACCAAAAATTAAATCCATATCTACAATGACAAAAAAACTATATTGACATTTTTTTTTAAATGGTATACAACTTAGTAATTACCTAAGTTGTATACCAGTATCCTACCCATAGGGCTTCACTTTTTCCAAACTGGTAATCATAGTTCTATCTACAGCCACAGGACGCAATCTCACTACACTTTGAACAGGTGACATGTTTTCTGTACTGTATGTGCAAAATAAAGAAAAATATTTTGAGAATAGGGTTGCTAACTCACCTTGACATGTCCAGCTCAGTCCCAGCAGAACAAAAGTCCTCAGGGCAAACATCTTCAGGTTGTTCACCAGCTGCGGTGGGCCTTTTCTTCTCTGCCCAGAGGGATCAGCAGTCCAGTCCAGCTGTTTGGTAAACCTGCCTCTGATCTCCAGGAGCTGCAGCTGCGACTCACAGTGTTAGACACTTAAATCTGTAGCTATGCGGTGTAGCTGCAGTCCTGCTGTTCACAATGAACAGTTAACTCTGAGTGAAGTTGCCCAATCCCATCATCGCCGCCACAACCCGCCAACACCTTCCCACACCACCACCCAGCCCACTTTGTTCACTCGCTCTTTTTTTTCAGAGGCCCTGCGGATATCTGGACAACTTCCTGCCACTGTGTGGAGAAGAATAGGGGGGTGATGACCGTATGTGCATGTGTGTGTATTTGTAGGTCTTACTGTGTCTCAAAAAAAAAAAAAAAAAAAAACAGTATGGGGTATGTGAGCTGTTAGAAGAGCCGTTATTTCAATGTGTAAAAAGCTACAGGGTGTGAGGGGATGGCGTGGTTTGAATTTGACCTTTACAAAGAATCTGTTTTGTCCAGCTGCTGAGTCAAAAAACTAAACATAACTGTGAGTGCTCTGCCTCTAAAAAGACTCGGTAAACGGCTTATTTAATCCACAAAAGAAAATACACCATTTTGGTCACACATTGCTCTTTATCAAGCACAGAGTGGAATAAATAAGAACCAATAACTTGAGCAGCTTGCAGTGTTGCATGTCCTTTAAGGCATTTGACTTTGAACTTTCACATTAGGGCTGTGCAATTAATCAAAGTTTTAATCTCAATGACGATTTCGGCTCCTAATGATCACAAAAAACAGATTCATCGTGAAAAAAAAATCAATTATTTTGCACATTACATTTTGCAAGTGAACTCTTATTTTATCTTGTGTTCTCAATGAAAAAAAAAAAGTTTAAATGGCAAAAGTATTAAGGGAAATTTCCCAGTTTATGGGATTTACAGTATACTGTTGAGCTTTTTTTTTTTTTAAAGTGACCAAAAATAATCGTGATTATAATTATTTTTCCAAATTATTACACATGACACAGACACTTATTGAAATCCCAAACCGTAGATTAACAGATGCACACATTATGACACATTTTTGTTTTGTAGTTTTGACCTAATAATGATGGTTGACAAAGAAGCTCACAAAAAACTTACATTTTAAGTAACAATGTGCATTCTCCATTACAAAAACAACATAAATGTAGAGCTTGAATAACAACTGTCCAGCTGCATAAAGACTGGATTGCTTCAGATAGTGTGATCCTAGAAGAAGCAACCACACAGTCTATGCTTAATGGGATTTAATGAAACTTGAGATCATTAAGTCATTTTGGCAAAGTTTTGGATTACAACCTTCCAAAATGTGCATATGATCTTGTTGTAAGTAATGAAGTAATGAACAAGAAGCATTGAACTCCAACACAGAACCTTTTTGTCCTTAACCCCTCTCTACTGGTTACCAGCTTTCTCTGGCTGTGGCCCTGGAGCTCCTCTTTCCAAGCAGTATTCCTCCCAAAGCTCATTAAACAAATTCCCACCGAAAGAACACCCTTGATCCCTTTTGGAGTCACACAATCCCAAATCCATCTTTTTAAATACAGCACAGAAAACCTGCCGGGAGAGCGGTGTCGTCTTCCTCTCTAGGCAGTGCTTGTAGTAGTGCCTGTACACCTCGGACATGTTTGAGAAGACCGGCTCCAGATACAGCTTGGAGACGGACGTCCCACAACAGTATGAGGGAACTTTGGGTAAACTCTCGAGGAACTCATTCAGGACTATATGCTCTGTAGCTTTACGGGACTTCCTTTGCGTTTGCTTCTTGGTGATTTCCTCTGAATTGTCCTGCTGGGATGTATTTTGTGCCCAGTTGAGCACTGACCACTCTCCAATCCCCAAAGTGGAGAGGAACATCTTTTTGCAAACTTGTTTTTTTTCACCGCTGGCTATCAAATGATAGCGCATGGAGACCGACCTTCTCGACTGAGTCCACGGTGCTCGGGTTCTTTCTACCGGGCCACAGTCCACTAATCCGGACACATAGGTCTTTCTCTGAGCCCAGTTCATACACTGCCAGAAACTGGTAAACAGCTCGTTCCTCATTTCTTCACTGAAGTCTGCACAGAAGCGGTTGGATGCCCTTTTGCAAGCACCGGACGTGCATCTTAACCCCATGGTCCTCTGACCTTTAGTTATGGTCGTGCCGTCTTTCTTTCGTTTGCTGATGTATGGTTTTCCCTCCATTCTAAGTTGCTTTTGTCGATTGTGCTTCCATGTTTGCGGCTTGGCAACTCTGGATTTCTTTCTGGCTGAGCCCTCTGGTTCTGGTGGCCTGTCTTTGTCAGTGGCATTCCCTTCTTCTGCAAAAAACAGGACAAGGTGTGAGGTATTACTGTGATACACTTTAGTGTTACAGTGGAAACTATGGCACTAACTAACATTATTACATAAATGCACTAAGTGGGGCTGCGACTAACAGTTATTTTCATTCTCAATGAATATGCAGATTATTTTTTCCAGTTAAATGATTGTTAAAGGTGCTCTAAGCGATGTCACGCGTTTTTTAGGCTACAACATTTTTTGTCACATACAGCAAACATCTCCTCACTATCTTCTACCTGCCTGTCCCCTGAACACTGTAAAAAAAACGTGGTCTCTGTAGACAGCCCGCCTCCACAAACGGCAACAAAAACAAACTGCGCCAACCTGCGCCACGAAACATAACAAACAGTGTTCCAGGCAATAACCGACAACAAGAATTTGGGCGTGGGGGGGTTGGGGGGTTAGTGCGTGGAAGGGAGGGGGAGAGGACGGGATGAGGAGGAGGGAGGGGCGAGCAAGCCTCCGTTTTGTTTGACAATACTTTGAACGTCAACAAGATGTGACGTCACCCAACATGGCTTAGAGCACCTTTAATTTAGTTTATAGAATATCAAAAAAATAGTGTAAATGTCTCTAAAATAATTTGTTTCGTCCAACCAGCAGCTTTAAACCTACAGGCATCAATTTACAATGATGTATACCAGAAAAAAAGCACAACATTCTCACATTTGAGAAGCTGGAACCAGCAAATGTTTGGCATTTTGGTATTCGGACAATTAATTGATTATGTTACATACATTTTTATGTATATGTTGTCAGTTGACTAATCGGTAAATCAACTGATTGTTTCAGCTCTACAACTAAGTTTACTATGCAACTGAAAAAGAGCAGAGACACTCACCCTGGGTAACTTCTGCGGTGTTATTGACTGCAGAAGAAGCAGGGATCTGTTGTGGGCACTGAGGGACAGCCTGCCTTTTTTCTAAATTGTTTTCACTTGATTCATTCTTTGTTGTTGCTCCTTTCTGTGTCCAGTTGAGCACCGACCACTCTCCTATCCCCAGGGTGGACAGGAACATGTTTTTACACACTTGTTTTCTTTTGCCATCCACCATTAAGTGATAACGGAGTGAAACGGATCTTCTTGACTGCGCTCCCACCGCCCGAGATCTTTCCACGGGGTCACGGTCAACTTGTTCTGATACATACAGTTTTCTCTGAACCCAGTTCATATGCTGCCAGAATTCATCAAACACTTTCTTCCTGGCCTCTTCGTTGATTTCATTACAAAGCCGGTTTGATGCCTTTTTGCATGCATTCGAGGTGCACCTCGGTCCCATTGCTCTTGGCTGTTTTGTAACTACCTCACCGTCTTTTTTGCGTTTGCTCACGTACGATTTACCCTCCATCCTCAGCTGTTTCTGCTTGTTTTGGTTCCACTTTGATGGATCTCCAACTTTGGCTTTGAGTTTTTTCCTGCCAGCCCCTGCCTTGTCCTTATTAGTGTTGCCATTTTTGGTAGCTGTATTAAGGAGCGCTGAAAAATTAAACAAACATTTTTGGTTTATTAAACACAAAATGATCCAAAAAGCAATGTTATTCCCAGTTCTGGTTAAGAACAGCAACAGCCTACAGCAATACAGGACACCCAGTTTGAGTATGTGGATCTACAGACTAAAAGTGGTGATGCAATTTTGTTTTTAATGATCCCTTTTTTCTGCTAACAATAAAAACACTTTGTTGTACACATGTGGAGAACATGAATCGACACATCACATTAAAGCTAGACACTGTGAGAGAACTACAATATCAGTGTTATTACAGGAAATCTGTATTTGCTGTATTTGTTTTGAATGAAAACAAGCTTGATAATATTTATATATATTCCAGTTATTATAGATATAAAGTATATCTCAGTTATTGTGACTGTTACGTCCCCATTGATGGTACCGGGGTATTGGTAAATATTTATCATTATTTGTGTAGTTAACGCTTTTTTAAGTCAACTCAAAATGAGCATGCTTGAATATCAAGATAAGAGAAAACGGTATTTGTCCCGAGGGAAATGGCTGTGCAGCAGTTTCAGTACAAAGTGGCAAGACTGCAAATTCAAAAAATCAAAGAATAGAAGAATCCAAAATATGTACAATATCCGGTTATCAGTATGAATCCTAAAAAAATCTAAATATATATAGATGTTTAGTAGATTAATACCAGATATCTGAACATACAGGGTTTTATATTTATGTAATTGGATTTATGTGAATAATGTGTAAAAAGGCAACAACAAAAAAAAGGATTCAAAAGGATTCAAGCTAGCATTCACAAAAGTATGCATCCAACAGTGACAGTTTACAGTTAAATGCCACCCGACAAATAAAAGGATGGAACCATCATTCATCAAATCATCGTTCTTTTACATCTGCAGACAGAAAACACTCTCCACAATTGGGCATGGTAGTTCAATTCACTGCATACACGACTTCACCACACTGCTACTTACTGGTGTCAGCACCCAGAGGACACACACTCTGTAGAGGAAACTGGGGAATCATCTGTGGCTCTGCTGTTTTTACCAGGTGGGACCTTTTTATGGACGGTCCATCTTTATGCATGTCAAATTTCCTGCTTGCATCAGTGACGTGCAGATGGTCTGAACGAAAGAGCACACACACATTCACAAACCTTTGTAAGACAGTGTCAGTAACTGTTGTGTTTATTTACAGAGAGACACAGTCGGAGCTCATACACACCTGCTGGGATGTGGTGCAGCCCAAAAGTCTCAGTGACTGTGGGTCTGTGAACAGGGGGGTCATTGGTGGGTTTGGGATGGAGACCCATATCCTCCATTGCTGCAATGGCTACAACGCAAGAAACAGGTTGTTGGGGGTCTTTTGCATTAAGCAAAACAATTGCATGCTTTTAGTCGGTGATTAGCATTGAGCCTGTTTGTCCATTCCCTTGAAAGCAATCTAAAAACACCGCTGGTGCATATTTTACCGGTGGACAACAAAGCCATGTGTCTAAAGCCAGATGTTTTTGTGGCTTACGTAGAAGTAGACGTTGCAGGCCTGGAATTTGCCGAAAAGGTAAGTCGAAACGGCTGCAAATGGTGGTCATAGAAGATATTAAGCTAACTGTTTGTGTAGCTAACTCCTAGCAACTCTTCTTTAATGCTTAACTACGACAAACAACCTTTAAAAATGACACGTATTTTCGGCTTTGCTTACATAGTGTTATACATTTGAAAACGTCTCGTAGACCCGTCGGTTCCATCCAGATCAGGACACAAGTTTCCCTGCTGCCAGCTGTTTACTTCTTCATGGCTCTCACAGTGAAAACACAACATCTGTCAGCTCGGTTAGCTCACGTTTTATTTGGCTAAATCATAGACTGTAATATACATAGACTGTAATATACAGTCTATGGGCTAAATATCTTAATTGGCGGATTTGCGGAGCTTCCCACACAGGCAGCTGCCATGTCCGAGCATGCGCACTGGCAAGGCCGTAGAAACTGGGAAGTTTGTATTCTTTCATGAGCAAAGTCTCACATTGCCAAACTTATCTCCAAATCAGAAAATAAATTACCAACAAAATTGACTGTCACATAACAGCAATAATAATAATAATAATAATAATAATAATAATAATAATAATAATAATAAATAAATAAATAAATAAATAAATAATATAACAATGATCTTTTTTGTTGTTTAAATGCCTTCCACTGGTGGAAGTAGTATTGAGTAACAGTCCTGTAGAATAAAAAATGTACCAAAATGTACTTACAAACAATAGTAGCCTACTCATTTAATGGCTGCTGTCAGTGTAATCATCACTGCTGGAAGAAGTATCCAGATCCTTTACTTAAGTAAAAGTATCAATACACTTTTCTTTTTTTCTTTTGAAATGGATCATGTGACCTTTTTTGGGCCTAAATGAAACTATTTGAGAAGTTTACAGAGGAAATCACTATTTTGTAGAACTGCTAACAACTCAGAATCTGAAACGTGACTAAAGGCCCTGTCTACACCTTATAAGAAGAAAACAAATGCTATATGGCTATATAAATGAATTACTTTGCTTTCCTTCCAACAAATCTGCCAAAAATGTATGTTGTGTCTTTAAAATATACATGAAAGGAAACATCTTCTAAGTATATAAGTGATTTATGAGGGCTTTCAAGCAGGCGGCTTAAAACAGTAGGAACATTTATAGCTTTGCTCGTCCCATCCTTCTAACATAAAAGCAGGGGGGAGGAAGAATCAGGGAGTTCAAAGTTTTTGTTGGGGGTCCCATGTCCTTAGTTGTCATAATGGGCCTCTGCTTTTCCTACTGTGACATGTCAATTTTATTTTTGGGTCCAAAAGTAAAAATAGAGTACTATACTAAGCTTTACTTTATTATAGACTAACTTATTAAACCGTCTTGATGAGTGATTCTTTGGCCCAAAATGTTTTTTGAACAGACAAAAATAAATAACTTTTAAAAAGTTTACTTAACAAAACAATGCCCAAAGAAAACAAGCCACGCTAACAGCAACAAACAATATATGAAAAATATTAGCCTTCGGCATACAAAAATAAGCTTACAGTCAAGGTTTGTTTTTATGTAAAACTAAATCAAAATAGAAAGATACTGTCCATATAGATGTTTACATTAGTGTGCACACACAGCAACAAACATAGATGATATAAAATAGAATACAAATAAATAAATCTTGGTTAAAACAAAAGAAGTTAGGAAATCAATTAACATAACATAACATAACTTTTCTGTTCTGCTCAGTTCAGAGTTTTAATATCCCATAAAAAGATTTTTTTTTTTGCTGCAAGGCAGCATAAAAATCATAAACAGAAGATACAAAAATACATATAAAGACGTTAAAAATGCAGCTGTGATTCTGAAACACATAAATAAAGTTAAGTAAAGTAATACTAATTTCATTTACATGAATAAATGTGGTATTAAAATGATAAATGTTCCAGGACTGATAGTTATAAAGTTCTAACCGTCCCATCTTCTCGCCACATAGTGGCGCTGTTGGACTGTTTGTAGATGGCCCAGGTTCACACGCCAGTTATATAATATCATATAACCATTGTACTGTATTGCACAGTTCGTTGCTTTTACGGAGGTTTATGAAAGCAGGAGTTCAGTTGGGATAAATACTCTACTATTAACGTTTATTTTATCCCTCGTCGGTCTTCGTCCGCCATTGTGGCAGACATAAAAGGGGCTTTCCACTTTAAAAGAGTATAAATAGTTAGTTTCGGTTTCAGTTTGACAGCTGCAAGTTCGGACGGTCGACGTTTGAACGAGCAGCCGGTTGTGAACTTGTTAAATTGTCAATTTTGTTTATTTATGGTAAATATCGGTGTCGGTTTACGTTCTCAGACGATTAGCAAACTGCTACATATCAAACTTGGCTTGTCGAAAGGAAATGTAAGTTGAATTTAAGCAACCGAAATGCAGCTAAACTTGGCTAAGGCTACTGTAACATTACATTAATTACTGTATCATACATTTAGACTTAATACTAGCCTACTGAATGGTAATAGGCCTTTTGTATTTTTGAATGTTTTGCTAATTGGTGTTTCTGTGGGTGTGGGTTTATCGGTTTACAGTTTGACAAACGGTTTAAAAGAAATCACCCGTGTATATGAAAGTAAAAGTAATAGCCTAGGCTTAGAGATAGCATTTGCAGCAAACTGAAAGTAAATTATCACCATGAAGGACATGTAAATGATTGCATGGCCTATAGTTTATATAGCCTCGGTCTAATTACAATGGGTTTTAGCTATTCATACAAGTCGACCTACTAATAGCCTAGCTATGTTTTCTGTTTTGGAAGATGTGTTAGTCTAACTGATGAAACCTCACAATGTGTCGAGTCGACTTGAATACCACTGACCCTCTCTGTCACTTATATTTGCAGAACCTGTGCATTATGCAAAAAATGAGCTACTTCTTTCCTCTGCTCTTCATGTGCCTGGATGTGTGTGTGGTGCACTCCATCCGCTTGGCCCAGCTCTCACCTCTCCTCCTCTCCCATCCGTTCATCACCCTGTGGGGAGGAGGGTTGACCAGGGCTTGCCTCCTCACCCTTCTCACCTTCACCTCCCCTGGGAGCCTGCCTTGGATGAGCAGTTTTGAGGGGCTACAGAGTTTAGGGGTCCTTTGCTTCCACTTCCCGGTGTACACCACTCTTCTCTGGGCGCTGGGCCAGTCCACCACGGAGGAACTGTGGGGGTGGCACTCCTGGGAAAGGGTGGGTGGCTGTGTTTTGCTGGTTTTTATGCTGATGTGTTTGAAACCATATTTAGTTGCAGGATGGATCACCTTAATATAATAGCATTATAGCATATAACACTGACAGGGATATTCCACTGCATAATAAGTACTTTCACTTTTAATACTACAAGTATTTTTTTGCTGTTAATACTTACTTTTAACTTTTACTAGCAAAGGAGTAGTATTACATCGTGCTATTGCTTCTTTTACTTTACTAAAGGATCTGGTCACTTCTTCCACTGTTACAGTCATCCTGCTGCAACAACAACAACTTTATTTGTTATAGAAAGAAGTTGAATTAACTCACTTCATTGAGATATTTATTACATTTTCTGTAAGTAATGCTTTTATTACTTGCTTAGCAAGATTCAAATATTTGTTATGCCTATTTTATTGGTACTTTTTACAATGAAGCTGTTAAGCTTGGAACACAAACAAGACTGAAACCAAAACCAAAACGGTCTGAAGAGTATGAGAGATCCACCATTTTAGAAATGCTTTTGTCTTTGCTCTCATCCTAAAATTTGTTGGAATCATCGTGACATTCTGCTCTTTGAATGCTTTTATATAGACCTTAGTGGTCCCCTAATACTGTATCTGATGTCTCTCCACCGAAATTCAGCCTTTCCTAAGGATGTGCCACTTCTGTGTCTGTAGCTATTGAGGAGGAGAGAGGGGGAGGCAAGGTGGAGGGAGGGGGTGTGGCCTTGACCAACTGCCATGCTTTGCTCGTTTGAAAGCCATGATGTCTCTCTCTCTCTCATGGGTGGGCCAAATTCTCTGGGGGGGCAAAGATTCCAGATCGGCCCATCTGAGCTTTCATTTTCTCAAAGGCAGAGCAGGATACCCAGGGCTCGGTTTACACCTATCGCCATTTCTAGCCACTGGGGGACCATAGGCAGGCTGGGGGAACTCATATTAATGTTAAAAAACCTCATAAAGTGAAATTTTCATGCCATGGGACCTTTAAGTTAATTGTTTCATGTAATATCTTGGGTATAATATCTGGATTTGTTTATAAAAGCTGTGATTTGTTTTGCAGGTGTTACAGGGTTACGTTGTGACAGTAGTGGCGTGGCTCTACTGGAGTCGATATGTGTCATCTCTTTTGCTCTCCTGTGGTCGATACGTCTCATCTCTGTTGACAAGGGCGCCCTCTAAGGAGCCCAAAGAAGACACCATTACACCTCTGAAGAGGCTGATGGAATACATGCGGCCCTATTTCTGGCGCTTTGTTTTTGTGCTGTTGCTCGTGTTTCTCTCTTCTTGTGGTAAGTGACACAAAACCTTCATTTAAATCAAGTGCATGTTGTTGTTAATTTCTATGCAGTGTTCAGATGCAGCTGCAAAGTTTTGGAGTTATTTCCTGCAGTTCTTGCTGTGTTTGTAGCTTCACTCACAGAGTAGGTGGGGTTCATTAAAAAAGAATCACTTTCGAATCAAGAGCAGCTTATTCAAAGCTCACTGTTTGTCTCAGCTACGGAATGAGCCATTTCCCAAGCAGAGCTATGAAGACGTCCCTGTCCTTCAAGTTAAAGTAGAGCACTGTGAAGTTTGGAAAGACCACACTCGACATATTTTGACAGTTTTATTCTCCTTGAAGTTATATTATGTGATAAACTTCTGACCTCAGGTGAGATGGCTGTTCCTCATTACACTGGTCGTGTCGCTGACTGGATCATAAATGAAGAAGCACCTGATGCATTCACAGAGGCCATCACAATCATGACGCTAATGACTATTGGCAGGTAAGGTAAACTTTGTAACAAATTAGTTAATGCATTACCTGTTCTAAGTTTGTGTAATATCCAAACATTTCATCTTTTATTCTTTATCTTCTGTCATTTTTTTTACTTTACACTGTAATGTGTCTTCTCTCTTACGTTTCAGTGCTGTGCTTGAGTTTGTATGTGACCTCATGTACAACGTCACTATGAGTCTGATACACACCTCCGTGCAGGCAGCCGTCTTCCAGGCCGTGCTGAAACAAGAGATTGCTTTCTTCAAGGCCACAGGTAAGATAAGAGCATGTGTATACTGTATGAGTCCTCTTTAAAGGAACACGCCGACTTATTGGGACTTTAGCTTATTCACCATATCCCCCAGAGTAAGACAAGTCCATACATACCCTTCTCATCTCCGTGCGTGTCCTAACTCTGTCTGACGCACCCACCTCTAGCCTAGCTTAGCACAGATCCTGGAGGTAACCGGCTCCAACTAGCCTACTGCTCCCAATGTGTGACAAAATAACGCCAACATGTTCATATTTACATGTTGTGATTTGTATAGTCACAGCGTGTACAAATAACAAGGTCAGATGAGACACAACCATTTTCTAACCGTATACATACTGGGAACTATATTCTCAGAAGGCAAAGCACTGCTACTTGGGCGGAGTGATTAGAGCAACACCTGAAAAGCACCGTTGTTACTCTCTGCTCCTCACCACGGGGCTTCTCAGGTGCTGCGAGCAAATCACTACGCCCAAGTAGCAGTGCTTCCTTTAAATGTCAGAGTACTGATACAGTAGGTCATCATGAATAACTCTTAACCTATTTTTACTTCCACTTATTGTACACACTTCAATTTTTTTTTATCAAAGCCAAGCTCAGTTTCCATATTGTTATGAGTGTCCTAAAATATATACTTGACAAAATGTGTGTGGGCTGGTATGAATCCACAATATGCATGATTTTAACAATATATACTTAAACTGTAATTCCTTTGACAAAGCTAATGCACAACTCTTTTTATTAGGTGAACTGGTGTCCCGCGTTACCACGGATACTAATGAAATGAGCGAGGCACTGAGTGAGAAACTGAGTCTTGTGATGTGGTACACAGCGCGTTTTGCCTTCCTCATGTTCTTCATGGTGAGCCAGTCATGGAAAATGTCCCTGCTCACTTGCATGGGACTGCCCATTATTTGGGTTATACCCAAGCTCACTGGACACTTCCACCAGGTAAAGAGGACTTCCTTAAATGTCCAATAATTTTAAAAGCTGCTCTAATCAATGAACACAATGGATGCAAAGACTTAATGTGAAAGGGGTTGCTCAAAGTGACGAAATATAAGAAATAAACCCAGATTTGCAGTTCGCCTCAGCTCTATGGACCATCTTAGCATCTTTGAGCTCATTGTTTTGGTTTTTATGGCCCACAACTTTGATAATTATAATTCCCACCGCTCTCATAAGCATTATTTCCAGTCGCAGTAGGCAGCTGTGTATCAATGGTCTGTACACTATCTGCTAGTGAACGTAGTGGAGCATTTAACAGCTAAAGACAGACAGATATTTCCCTGAGGAGTTACACAGAGCTAGGAGAGTGAATATTGGACTTACATTTGCCAAATGGATCAAAACATGACTAAAAAATGAATGCTAACGCTGCTCCGTGTTGACAAATGGACTTGATAAGGTGATTGTATGAGCGTAGTGTTGCCCTCAAGTGGCCGGAAAAAATCAATGAATGCCGGTGTCAGGGAAAAAAATCTAACCCCAGGCACTGGAAGCTGTTAAAAAAACAGCTGTTGTACCTTGTACAATGTGACCTCATGTCAAAATATTTCCAGTGCAGCTATGATCATGTCGGATCCGTCATGTTTGTAAAATATCAAAATTTCACAAATTCATTCTATATATTTCTTTTAATCCATTTTTCAGAGTATTGCTGTAAAAGTTCAGGAGTCACTGGCTAAGGCCAACCAGGTGGCCACAGAGACCTTCTCCTGCATAAGGACAGTAAGGAGTTTTGCCAACGAGGACGGTGAGACAGAGCGATACAAACAGCGGCTGGACCATACTTACGCACTTAACAAAAAGGAAGCAGCAGCCTATGCAGCCTCTACCTGGGCTAACAGCGTGAGTTGAATACTGACCTGGGTTATAAATTGTGCTATGATTTCTTAGCATGTGTTTTTCTGTGAGTCTGAGACCGTAGGGGTTTCTGCCATTTCAGATGTTTACTGCTAGAAAATGTTATAAAAAAAACTGAAATTTAGACACTTACATTTGGGGAACAGGGTGGAGCCTAGGTGGAGCAGAGGTGAGGCAAGAAACGCTAACAAACCTCAAGTCAAACGGAACCCCAAACATACCCCTGTTCCTCCAAATTGAGCACATTAGAAAAACTGAAACTGCACGTTCAGTGCTGGGAATGAATATTTGAATATTATTCAAACCATTTTTATGTTCTCCCAGATGACCACCCTGGCCCTGAAGGTGTGCATTCTGTACTATGGAGGGACTCTTGTGACCAGAGGGGACGTTAGCAGCGGAGACCTGGTGTCCTTTGTCCTCTATGAGTTGCAGTTTGCCTCTGCTGTTGAGGTGAGCCACAGGCCAAGACAATGGGAATACGCTTGAATAAAACATTATGTTCTTTACACTTTGGTTTCCCCTCATGCATGATTACAAGTGGCTGATTGGTTTGTTCAAAATAACATATATATAAATGAATCAAATTAAAAAGTACCTCATTCTACCACCTCTCTTCCAGGCTGTCATGCGTTATTACCCAGAGGTGAGGAAGGCAATTGGTGCCTCTGAGAAGATCTTTGAAATATTGGATCGCAAACCTGAAAGACCACCAAATGGCACTTTGGCCCCTAAAAATCTTGAGGGTCACATTCAGTTTAAAAATGTTACATTTTCCTATCCTAATGAGAGCAATCAAGTGCTCAAGGTATGCATTTATGCATGTTTATCTCCTTTGCATTTATCATATTTACGATTAAAATGATTTTATCGCATACAACTCTTTACCAAATCACCCTATTTCTCTCTTATACCAGGACGTGTCTCTGGAGATGAAGCCAGGCCAAGTCACTGCCCTTGTGGGGCTTAACACATCAGGGAAGTCCACCTGTGTGAAGCTGCTGGAGCGATTTTACCAGCCCCAAGCAGGGAAAATTCTACTGGATGGGAAAGAACTGAAAAGCTACGAAGACCAGTACCTACATGACAAGGTGTTGTATTTGAATATTTTAAGCATTTAGCTGAAATTGTCATCTAATTTGACTTGCAGTGAGCATAGTAATAAGAAACACTAATGAGTTTTAACCAGTATTAGCTTTCTGGAGCAATGTTCTATGAATGGGTTTCCATTTTGTTTGTATTGTGCACGAGGAAGCGCAAGCACACAGGCAAAGTTATGCATTTGGTGAAAACCACTGAATTTTAAAGCTGCATTGAGTGAGTTTTGGCCACTAGGCGACAGAATGGCTTACAAACAAAGTCACAGAAAACGTCCACTAAAGCTGTTGTCCTAAAGCAATTAAATGGGAAGCAGGTACTGCGCTCCTCAGTTGACCATATTAATGCTATTATTATATTGCTGATAAATCTATTTTTCACCATTAAAACAGCATATTTTAACTTTACATTCCTGTATACCTATTTAAAAACAACAGTAAAGACTGCAAGGAGCTTTTTTTGCCTTATGGGACCTTTCCTTTTGGGATGCTGAGAGCGGTTGGCAGAACTCTTCTGTCCAACCCTTATTTATACAGGGAATCAAGAAGCCTTATTGCTGTACTCTTTATTTGGACATACATATGGAAAAAAGACATAATTAACAAAAGCCTGTGTGGGTGAGGAATTGAAAACCTACAGCGTTTATCAAATGTACCCTTAGAAATTGACTAAAAATCAAGATGACAAATACATGAGTGAATTCTGCAGCTGAGACCATAAAACGAAATGAAAATGAAATTACCCCGAGCTGTACAATGATGATGCTATAAGTAAGGTGAATCACAGGTCATTGAAAGATTATTCTCAGATTCCTCCAAATGTCTTTTTAATTACACTCATTTGTCAAAGGAATATTAGGACGTCACCATGAACCTCAGACACACCTCAGTGCAGGCAGCTATCTTCCAGGCTGTACTAAAAAAGGACACTTACTTGCACCTTTTCTCCTTCCTGCTCTTGCCCTCATTGTGAACCATTCTTAGAGTCAGCTGTGACAGTTACACAGCCACTGACGTTTCCTCTGCATCCTGTTTGTTTACAGATTGCTGTGGTGAGCCAAAATTGTCTGCTGTTTGCTCGCTCTTTGCGGGAGAACATCAAGTACGGCTACGAGAATGCTTCTGATGACGAGATGCGCTGGGCTGCCGGGCAGGCTAATGCCGACAAATTCATCATGGGGCTGTCAAGTGGATACGACACAGGTTTGACCCACAAGACAGCATATATTAGAATGCATTCTTAAGTCCAGCCTTCACATGAGTACTTGTTATTTTCTGGAGAGAAAAAAAATGTTTTTTTAATTTTAATTTTAATTCTTAGATGTTTGCACATTGATAGAATGGATCCCTGTAATGGTACATTTCGTGGTAGTGGGAAAACTGTTAACTCATTTCCATCATACTTTCATACTTTGGCTGGTATGATTGTGAAACAGGTATTAATAAATTGCATTCTATGTGGTACTCCTTAAAGGGTGGGTTGGTAACTATTTCCAATGTACACTTTTTTATATATTGTTTCAAATGGTCATTACATCCCGACAGCAATAAATAACTTATGGCTCTGAAAAAGATCCGTCATCTGTAGCTGCTGTGATCACTGCCTCGCGGACTGCTTGGAAAGAACCAATGAAATGCCTCATTATCCCACTGTGTGTACTCTACCAAGCCTGAGCTCACTGCATGTTGTCACCGCATTGCTGTAGTCATGTTTGTTTTAAACATTTGGTTGGATGATATGTTGACTTACTTATGATATGATGAAGCTACAGACACAGAAATGGCACATCCTAAGGAAAGCTCATTGTGGGACTGGCTCTAGTGGCTGTAATTCTGCACCAAGGCTGAATTTCGAGAAAGAGACTTCAGATACAGTATTAGGGGACCACTAAGGCCTATATAAAAGCATCCAAAAAGCAGCATGTCATGGGAACTTTAAATTTAACTTTGTGACCCCTACAGACAATAGTAAAAGGACCCATGATTTTAATGAAGTGCTCTTGTAACAAACTAGACTTTGTGGCCTTTTTTTCTTATGTAAAACAACTCGCTGTTTCCCTAAAGATGTACATAAACCCAACAGTATGTTCTTCTGTTGGACAGATGCTGGGGAGAAGGGAGGCCAGGTGTCCGGAGGCCAGAAGCAGCGTATTGCCATTGCCAGAGCTTTAATCAGACGTCCTAAAATCCTGATACTGGACAACGCCACCAGTGACTTGGACACAGAGAATGAATCTGAGGTTGGAAATTCCTCTGAGTTTCTCAAATTTTGCTCATTATTTACTCCTGTTTTTCACATGTAACACCAAGTCATATTTGTACCCAACAGGTCTATAAAGCTTTGTTAAACCAAACCAACAACTACACTATTCTGTTGATATCCAACAAGATGAGTGTTGTAGAGAAAGCCAATCATATCATTGTCCTCAACGGTGGGATGGTAGAGGAGGAGGGCAGTCATGCGGAGCTGTTGAAGAAAGGCGGTCTTTATGCTGAATTGGTGAGAAAGCAGAACATGGGCTTTCACCGTCAAGAAGAGGAGGGGAATGATACACACTGAAATGTGCCGGCAGAGGTTGCCCTCAAGTCAGAGAAGCAGTCCAGTTACTGGAAGGTTGCTGGTTAGAAGTCCAGACTTAAAGGGTCATAACTCCAGTTATACTTGTACTATAAATAACAACTTCATTATGAGACCACACTTCATACTACAAGTCTTGCTAGAGTTTTTGCCTATTAAGAATATTTCCAATTTTCATGCACCTTCGACGTAAGTGAAGTTGTACTTGAAATGTCCTACTCTTGTTCCAGTACATTTGAAATGTACATTGTTATATTAAGGTATATCATAACATAGGTATTTTTCTGGAAAATGACCATATTTGACAATGACATCTAAAGGTATTTCCTCACAGTGATGCAACAATCATCAAAAATCAAGTCCCAATGTTTGCAACATTGCCCACAATGGTCTAATACAACCAGAGAGCCAGTATTGAAGGGATAGCTTCCATTGTATAAATGATATGGCAAAATCTCAGTTAAAACATTTGAATCATCCAATCATATTCCTATTGCCCAACCATATCGTGTGAATGAGAATCACTATGAAGAGAGTTTATGAGGATCACACGCTATTGCTTCATGCTTTGAAAATATAGATGAAGAAAGAGATCAGATAAATTATAGGTGTTTCGTACTGCAATATTTAAGTGGAGTGTTTCTAAATGATTTGGTTGTATATATTTTTTTACATTTGTCTTTGTTTTATTTGTACTATATTTTCCCTGTATTGAGGATTCTTAACTTAGGTAATTCTTTTCAACCTGTTCGTACTGTTTCCCTCCCCATAGGTGCGGCAATAAATTGTTTGAATTAATGTTGTCTTGTCTACCATTTTTTGTGTCCACCAAGTTTTGGCATTAAAATAGCAATGTCTTCAATCAGGGCTACTCTGTATAAATGTTTTTTTTTTTTTGCATGTGCTGTAAATTGTTGCAGGTGATAGTATTAAAAGCGAGTTTTCCAAAGTTTGCGACAGGGTAATCTCGGTTTGGGTTTGAAAATTTGTAAAATAAAAACCTGAGTTACTTACAGTTTTTTTTGATTGATTTAATGCAGCAGTCAACTCAAACTCCACATTTTAAAAACAGTTAACACACAGGCCAAAACAGTGGCACTCATGGTCATTTTGTTTGCAAAAGGCTCTAACCGTACCAAAACATTTAAAATATGCAACAAAAGCAAATTTTGCCTTCAAACAACACAACTTGCAAACAAGTGTATGAGCTCTTCCAATCAACCATTACACAGTGGACAATAAAATTCATAATACAGCACTCAGTGCCAATCAGTGCACCATTGCCTGTCATTGTAGCCTATTACTGTACATAGCTTTCATGCCAGTGCCATTTGTTGTAAAATTTGCCTTCTTGCAAAAAATTGGATCCAGAATCAGAAATGCTTTGATGCACATTTTATTGATTCCATTGATTTTCAAACTGCGGCTGAAAACTGAAATACTGTAAATATTACACAAAATACATGTAAACCAAAATAAAATCTATTACAGTAAAGTATAAACATCTATTACTGTAGAGTATAAGAAATAGCCACTATTGATATTCAGTCTCTTCTGTCTTGGCGATGGGACAATGTGGCCTAACCCTGCAGACTGATTGCTAATTGACGATTTGTATGAAGGAGTGTCAACTTGACTTCATACTGATGTAGGTAGGCTAGTTTCTAATAGTTAGGAACAGATGGTTTCTGTTTGGTTACCATAGCTAAAACAATGGAGTTTGGACTGCTTGAATGACATCTGTGTTATCATCCTCTGCTGAGACAGTGATGATGAAAACCGAGTGGATCCCAGTTTCCTTAAAGGTCCCACGGCATGAACATTTTTTAACATTAATATGAGTTCTCCCAGTGGCTAGAAATGGCGACAATAAGTGTAAACCGAGCCCTGGGTATCCTGCTCTGCCTTTGAGAAAATGAAAGCTCAGATGTGCCAATCTGGAATCTTGCTCCTTATGAGGTCATAAGGAGCAAGGTTACCTCCCCTTTCTTTGCTTTTACCCTCTGCTGCTTCCATTTTTTATAATTATTTGAAACTTGTGAATCCCCCAGCTTTATAACGTGAAGTAATAAGTCACCGGAGTACTCCCTAAAATATTATGTCCTGCATCAATGCAAAGTTATATTCTTTGTCAAAGGATATTTCTTATAGAATCCCAGCATTACTTTCATAGGCTAATAACAATGATTCCAGCTCAAGATGTTTGTTTAATGCATGGCTAAAAAGGCTGTGGGGGTTCATGGTGGAAAGAATTTCGGTCAATCTCAGTATTTTTGGGTTGAAAACAGATAATGTGTCAACACGTCATATAAAAGCATATCAAGCAAACTGAGTGATTGCCCACAATAATCATAATTGCCACTTTTTTATAATGTCCATAAAATATAGTCACCACCAATGTAAAATCCGAAGGGGTTTTATAATAAGGCAGGACCTGTATCAGCAACCCAGATAGGCTACTGCAGTGCAGATCACAAACACATCATAACACCATTCCATGAAGACAGAAGGACGTTCGTCTGTAAAAGTTAAGCCGTAATTGTAAATACTTTGAAGGCTAAATCTAAAAAACTGAAGAAAATTCAACGCACTGCGGCTTCAATTGTGTTCAAACATGAAAGAGCACAAGATGTACCGGAGAGGAGGGAGGTGCTGGGCGTGTGCTCGGTATGACATACGTCTGGTTACAGCCAATAAGAGCGCGGAATCACCCCAAACGTGACAGGAAATATGCAGCACTGCCACGTGGTAGGTTTATATAAGGTCAAACGGAAGCGATTGGGCGCCATTTCGTTGCGGAGTTGTTTGGTAGTGTCTCAGTGGAAGTGCAGCGTCAACAGTGGTGGAAAAATTGGATTGTAATAACACTCCGCCTTCAGCCCGATGGAAGCGGCCGTCAACCCGCATCACGACAGGTAAAGCCCGCAGCAATTTAGATCGATGCCTACGTGAACCGTCAAGATTTGATCAACGTTGCAGTGCCCGTGCAGATGGACAAAAGTTAAATGTCATCATATAATGGTTAGCTAGCTAGGTTAGTTACCGTTAGCCTCTCGATAATAATACTAGCTAGCTTGTCAACGAACGGTTGTTTGGACACAGATTGATTTAGCTAACGTTAGCTTTTAACTTAAAGCTTGCTTAACGTTGACTGACATGCAGCTGCATTTGTAAACTCGGTACGTGAAGCCCCCTTTTTTTTTTGTTGCTTTTAACGTTAGTTTCTCTGGCACAAGGGAAGGCAAATGACAGCTGCAGCCCCACCGGCCGGCTCTCTGTCAGTCAGGTCATTCATCGCTCAGGCACCCTGCTAACGCTAGCTAATTTTGCACCTCATGTGCCTATCTCGTAAGATAACCGGTAACGTACCGTGTCATGTATGCTTATAAGACGCATCATGTGCTAATGGCAAAAAATGTAGCAGCCGTCAATGAACAGATTTGTCAGGCATTGTTGCAGTCCGGTGACACTAGCTGTTGCGCCGGATGATCAAACGTCATGCTGTGGCGAAATGTCTGGGATAAACTGACATGTTAACAGTTCGACCAGTTTTCTAAAGTATCCCCGTTATATAAGAATGTTACGCTTTTGCTTTATTTTTTTATTTTGTACATAAAATCGCTGTCCGTCATTCGTTTCTGTCCTTGTGAGGCAGTGTTTACAAACAGTGAGGGCGGGGCGTCCGAACCACGCGATAACCAGCTGCTGGATTGTAAAGCCACGACTTTTTCTTTCGTTGAATGATAAAGATTGTTGACTATATAAAACGAATGCATTTTGGCAGAAGCACAAGCTTATTCAATGCAGGTTGAAACAACAAAGCCACATTAGTCACAAGGAGTTATACGTTTAATCTAAATATTAATACCTCCTGAACATTCGGTTTATTTTTTTTCAAAAGTGTTTTTTTTTTTTTTTTTTTTTATTATTTCAAATGTTTACAACGCAAAGCATTGTCTGTGTTTTACGGTCACGTTTTTGCCAGAGCTTTTTTTTTTTTTTTTTTTTTTTTTTAAATGATCATGTAAATACTTTTTGGTAATGTTTATTTTTAAGCCACATTAGTATTATGGAGCTAGAACAGTGAGCGTAACCTGTGTTATTGAAAATAAAAAAAAATTGGCATTCAAACAACAAATATTGGCACTGAAAAATGTTGAACTGAAATATAAAACACAAACATCAAAAAGTTGTAATCTCACAATGCTATTATTTTATTTCACTTTGACATTTTTTAGCATTATGATAGGTTTTTCAATGTCAATCTACATTTTTTTTCTTGATGTCTGTCTTTTTTCAGTGACAGTTTTATTTTTTATTTTTTTACACTGTCAGGATTTTTACAATATCACTGGTTTTCAGTTTCAACTTTCTGTCATTGTTTTGGCATAGAGAGGAGGGGCTTGAGGGGAGAGACAAAGAGGGTGTGGTTTACAGGTAATTTGCATATACAGGCATCCTCACAGATGTGTTATAATGGCATGTCTGCAATGCCTTCCACAAGTTCACCTGGAACCTCCAAATCTCAAGTAAGTCTGTTTATCTCTGCCTGTTTGTTTGAAATCTCAATCATTCCCAATCTTGCAGAGACGGAGAGCGTATATTTAAGTACAACATTTTACAGTGTCAATTTTTATTTTCAATACCACAGGTTACTGTCACTGTTCTAGCTCCATACACTAGTAGCTCTGTTGTTCAAAAGGTGTGTGGTGTGTGTGTGTGTGTGTGTGTGTGTGTGTGTGTGTGTGTGTGTGTGTGTGTGTGTGTGTGTGTTTTTATCGATTCTGCGAGTATCGATACATAAGTCCCATTCAAATTCCCCGTGTTTATATTTGTTTATATATATATATATATAAATATAATTCTTATTCTTTCAATTCAGGCAACATTTTTAATGTATTGTTTTAGCACTGGGAAATATGAAATCTATTTTTGATGTGTTTTCCCATAACTTTGGTAATTTTACATATGTTTAAAAATATCGAAATTAATATCTATCAAAATATTCATTATCGATATCGCAATATCAAATTTCTTTCGGTCGGGTGTTCGGAGCTACGGGAGCCCAGAGGGGAGCGTCGGCGGATGTTAAGGAGAAAGCTAATTTTTCATTTAAACAAATCCACGTTGACTACACATTAGGGGTGGGAATCACCAGAGGTACCACGATACGATATTATCACGATACTTAGGTCACGATACGATATTATTGCGATTTTAAACATATTGCGATATTCTGCAATATATTGCAATTTATTACCTTTTTTCCAACTTCATTATTATGTCCCCAAAGGAAAACTTTGTCAACATCTGTTTGTTCATCTCACATGAATTTTATTGCTGTAAAATGGGACTGTCAAGCTGACTGACTAACCAGCACTTTAATGAATATGTTATAAATGTTGTATACAACTGGCAAACTGAACTGTTTGCATTTTTAATTAAGGTGGACTAGACTGTAATACAAACAGGTATGCACTGCTGTGCTACTACAGGTATTTTTTACAATGAAACTTGTACAAAAAAAGTTGTGCAGGCCCTTCAGCCCCTAGGGAAAGGCAATAACTGTTAAATTTAAATAAAATAAAACATGTAGCCTTACATTCAAATAAAATGTTAAAATTAAATAAATTGCAACATGTACTCTTTAAGTAAACAAAATGGGCTACTGTTTGCTGCCAACCTTGGTACTAAAAAAGTTCAAAAACATTTGGACAGTGAAGGAATGTCAGCATTCTTGCTCAGAAAGAGGAGCTGATCAACATGCTCTGAGCTCAGAGTGCTCCTTTGTGCTGTGACAATGTCTCCAGCCGTCGAGAAGACCCTTTCGGCTGAGACGCTAGTACCTGGGATACAAAGGTATCTTTTGCCAGCTTGGCCAGGAAAGGATAGACTCGCTCATGTGATTTCCACCAGCTTAGAGGCTCTTCTGTGAGTGACAGTGGTGTGACCTCCTGGTATCTTTTCACTTCCTCCTCAGCTATGGCAGTTAATGATTTTGTTGGGGCTCCAACATCACCATAAGTCTGACCAAGTAAGTCTGTTAGCCCACATGACTTCCTCATTTTGGCTGGTCCAGGTTCCTCTTCAGTATAGCCAGGTTCCTCCTGGTGCTCCTGGACTTCTGGCTCAGAGATGATCTGCTGCCTAATTTCTTCCTGTAAAATTCACACACACACACACACACACACACACACACACACACACACACACACACACACACACACACACACACACACACACAGTAGGAGAGAATAAATATGTACTGTATCTTTAATTAAGTATGCAGAAAATGTTGTTTATATTTGGTAATTTATAGTTTGTCTTTATTTTTTTAATCTTTACTAATATGACTACAATATTAGTAGAGAGTGACATGTGGGTTAATTATTATTTAAATGTTTGATTACCTGAAGGGTTACTGCCTCGGCAACCACTCTGGCAAAGGTTTCCTGTCTCTCCTCTGGGGACAGGAATGGCAGGGTTTTAAACCGGGGGTCCAGGGATGATGCTGTGTAGAGGGTGTTCTTCTCTGCTGCACTGGCATATCTCTTGTTAAGATCTTGACTGATGCTTTTTTTTGACGTCTCTGATTAGCGCTGTGTCACCAATGTTGTCCTGTGTGTCATGTAACAACTGTGCGAGCAGCGGTGCGACGAGTGAGAGAGTAGGATTCTTTTCCTCGGACATCACGGTGGTCGCCACTTGCATCGACTTCAATGCTCGCACAATTTCTTCAGCGTTCCCAATATCAGACTCATTCAATGTGAAGACATCTGTGCTACTCTTTCTTACTTCGGGAGACAACAGTGCTGCACAAACGGCAGGCTGCTGTTCAAGAAACCGCAGTAGCATTTCATAAGCACTGTTCCATCTCGTGCTGACATCAGTCTTCAGTTTATGGGTCGGGAGCTGTAACATCATCTGTTTTTTCTCCAAAGCGTGGTTTGCCACCGTGCTTCTGTTGAAAAAGCTGGTTATTCGCCGTACTCTCCCCATGAGCCTGGCCACTGCTGGCAGATTTAACGCGGCTGCGGCGCCAGATTCAGCGTGTGTGCGAAACCCTTCACATGGAGGTGTCCCGCTAACTGAACGGCAACGGCCATGTTAGAAGCGTTGTCGGTGACAACCACCAGGTTTTTGTCTGCAATCCCCCATTCCCGTGCTGCATTTTGCAGAAGGTTAGCGATGTTTGCCCCGGTGTGACTTTCGTGTACTGCTCTAGTTTGGAGAACGTGAGACAGCAGTTGCCAGTCTTCTGTGAGATAATGAGCTGTAATAGTCACATAGGACTCCACTGCCCGTGACGTCCATGCATCACAAGTCAATGCAACACGTTCTGCTGGTTTCAAACTTTCCTTAACTTTAAGCTTAACTTCTCTGTAGAGCTTGGGTACGGCTGTATCTGTGAAAAAAGCAGCGCGACGGAGTCCCGCACCTTGGTTCCAGTGTTTTTAGCAAGTGACAAAATCCCTCATTTTCCACAACGTTGTATGGACGCAGGTCTTTGCACATGAAGTAGGCGATAGCTTGAGTTATTTTCTTAGCTCGCTCTGAATTGGGAGGTAGCTTTGTCAAGCTAAGTGTGTCCAGTGTTGGTTGGTTTTTCGGCGGAGCTGGTTTAGCATTAGCTTTACCGTCCTCGGCCAACGCTAACTCTGGATGGTGGCGTGTGAGATGAGCCCTCATGTTTGTGGTATTCCCTGAGTATTTTATTTGCATACGACACTCCTTGCAAATCCCATGTCTCATATCCATCTCAGTTGTCCCTTCCTTGTTAAAAAATCCGAAAAAAGTCCAAACACTTGATTTAAACGCAGATGGTGCATTTCTGATTTCTTTCTCTGACGCTGCCATGTTTATTTTATCTACATCCTCCTGCACGCTGACAGTCACCCCGCTGACCTCACCAGAAAACAAACAGCGCCATCTGGTGGACTGAATAAGCAATTGATTTTATTATTCTACTACCAAAAAGTTAAATTCTCATGTGCAATTTAAATAATAAAAGATCGATACTTGGCGTCTGTGTATCGATACAGTATTGCCACGGGAAATATCGCGATACTATGCTGTATCGATTTTTTCCCCCACCCCTACTACACATTTGAGTTAATTGATAAAATCGATTTATCGCCCAGCCCTATGTTAGGCATGATGCGAACGGTGCTGTCACTACTATTTTAGTGATTAATAAGCAACCTGTGTCTTGCAGATTGTCACGCTACTGAGAATACAGCTATTAGAAGGTAATTTATGAAGTTTAAGCTAACTCTGACAACTGTAGGGCAGCCATCATAAACTTTAGCTGTCTACGTTAAAGGAACACGCCGACTTATTGGGAATTTAGCTTATTCACCGTAACCCTCAGAGTTAGATAAGTCAATACGTACCCTTCTCATCTCCGTGCGTGCTGTAAGGCTGTCTGACGGCTCCGGTGGCATCAGGCCAGCACAGAACATGCAGGTGAATGGTTCCAGTAATCCTACTGCTCCGAATAAAGTGACAAAATAACCCCAACATGTTCCTATTTACATGTTGTGATTTATAGAGTCACAGCGTGTACAAAAAACAATGTAACATGAGACACAGCCACCTTCTATCCCTAAACAAACCAGGAACTATATTCTTAGGCGGAAGAATATAGTACTTTGGCGGAGTGATATGCTCGCAGCAAACCTGTCTGAGAATATAGTTCCCGGCTTGTTTACTGTTAGAAGATGGCTGTGTCTCATGTTACGTTGTTTTTTTTGTACACGCTGTGACTATACAAATCACAACATGTAAATAGGAACATGTTGGTGTTATTTTGTCACAATTTGGATCAGTAGGATTACTGGAACCATTCACCTGCAGGATCTGTGCTGGGCTAAGCTAATGCTGGAGCCGTCAGGCAGCGTTACAGCACGCACGGTGATGAGAAGGGTATGTATCGACTTGTCTTACTCTGGGGGTTACAGTGAATAAGCTAAAGTCCCAATAAGTCTGCGTGTTCCTTTAAGCTCCCGGCTAAGCTCCTATAACTTGCTAAGCAGTTAGGAAACACGAACGAGCTAACTAATGATAACATAAGCATTTTTGCTCTGTAAATGATAAAGTCATGTTAAAAATATTTCCCACCCTTCTTACGGTGTCTTGCCAAACCATAGCAACACAACAAGGCCTGACCGCTACAGAAACCAAAACTTGCGCATGTTAAATTTGGAGCCCATGATCAGATTTGAAACCAAATCCTCCAAACGATTCCGATGGAATCGTAATGCCCAACCCTAGTAACGATCGGGAATGGTGTGCCATAACTTTTGTAAGAGATTTGCCGCGTTTTTCACGAAATCAGCAAAAAGACGGTACAAAATTTCCCATAGACTTTAATGGGAAATCGCTTAACATAGCTCAAAACAACCCCTCTTTGGGGCCATACCGATTCAAGCTTTTATTGTGTGTGTGTGTGTGTGTGTGTGTGTGTGTGTGTGTGTGTGTGTGTGTGTGTGTGTGTGGCCCAAAGAGGGGGGGAGCTGCAATGTAGGAACATATGTACTGGTCGTAGACATGTAACTATGGAATTTACCGAACTTAAACTTTTGGCTCTGTTCATACCAACTGCCGATAGAAACAATGAAAAGAAATATCTGGAAGGACGCAGACAGTTCCCTGTTTGTTACCAGATCTGTGTCCCGTATATATGACACCACAAACATAAAAATCACATCAATGCGTTCGCCAGACTTTTAGCTCTCTGGTGATGATAATATTTTTGCCATTTGGACTCACGATTTTTGAATTACAGAACAAATGTATGTATAATTATCATTAAATGTACATGTTTGAACCATTGAAGATACTCTACGCCTCTACTCCCTCACTGCGGAAATCACCATAGTAACAAGTTCTGACACACACCTCCTATCATGGAGACTCTTTACTGTAGGCCGTGTTGTTCTCTGCTGTTATTAACTATATACCTGTGGTGACGATGGCCTTTACCCAACCATTGTATTTTCTCTCTCACACACTTCAATCGCAATCTTTTTTTAATTAAAGAACGAACTTCAGAGGTATAATCATTAAATGGACATTTTGACCTGTCAAACCTACAGTCTCCTCCTTCACTCCTTCACTGCGCCAATCGCAGACTTTCACTGTGCCTCATGTGAAAGTCTGTTTGCCTCCCTAAGCACATTGTTAGAAAGGGCAACACATTCCTTACGTTTTGATGTAAAACAAATGTATGAGAGTTCAAACTGGATGGTACAGCAAAATAAAAATAAATTTGCATCTGCTGCTCCTCGCTCAGTTGGTTCCCCAACTCTGAGTCTGAACATTCTATCCAAGACACACTAATGGAATTTCTTTTCAAAGCCTCAAAGAAGGTTGAATATTTTTTTTTAAGTATTAATGTGATTTGGAAGTTGAATACTACTCTGAATGTATGAAAGATGTGGAACATTTTAAAGTATAGCTGGGCAATATATTGATATTATATAAATATCGTGAAAAGAGACTAGATATCGTCTTAGATTTTGGATAATGTAATATCGTAATCATCAACGTTTTTATTCCAGACTCAAGGTCCATTCAAAAGACACAGACATGACATACAACATACCTTAAAAACAAATAAAAACCTATACAACGAAATAAAAGCCAAAAGAAACAACAATACTCAATTTCTATAAAAGACACTTATACCAGTGTTCCCATAGTGATATGTAAATATGGTGTAAGGTTGTCTTTTCCTTTTTTAAAGCTGCATTACTGTAGAGTGATGTCATTTTCTGAACTTACTAGACTGTTGTAACTGTTCTATTCTTTGCCTTTACCTACTTAGTCATTATATCCACATTACTGCTGATTATTTATCAAAAATCTCAGTGTAAATATTTTGTGCAAGCACCAATAGTCAATACTACAATATCATTGCGGTATCGATATCGAGGTATTTGGTAAAAAATATCGTGATATTTGATTTTCTCCATATCGCCCAGCCCTATTTTAAGGTTTATTCAGAGTTTCTCAAATTCTGAATAACCAAACACAAACTCCTCCTCCTATCATGGAGACTCTTACTGTATGCCGTGTCAAACAGCAGATTTACTGTTAGCCAGTGTTATTGGGATGTGCACCAAGTAGTAGGTACACTGTCAAAATTTCTTGTGGAATTTTCTAGTTATTGTTTATCATTCCATCTTATCTTTTCCTCTGTGTCCTCCCCTCCAGCTCTCTGGTCGGGTTGTCCAGTGGCGGGATGGACCAACACAGTAGTTCGGGCAAACGCATTCGCAAGCCCTCCTTGTTGTATGAGGACTTTGAGAGCCCGTCTCTGCCGCACACGATGCCCCAGGGGCCTCCCGTCCCACCACAGCCCCCAGTGAAGGATCCCAGCCGGCCAGGCCGCATGACCAACCAGCTGCAGTATCTCCAGAGGACCCTGATGAAGTCACTGTGGAGGCATCACTTTGCCTGGCCATTCCATGAGCCTGTGGATGCCTACAGGCTTAACCTACCGGTGAGTTAAATGCAGGAGCGTCAACAGAGAGACTTTCACTTTAATTTTGTATTATTTATGTTTCAGCAATTCATTGTGGTGCCTCAGCTCAGATGTTATAGTAAAAATCCCCTACGGGATGCTTTTTCTGTTAGATTTAGTTCATTTGCAATGTTCAACATGACATATGAGACTTCAGTCGCTCTGTTTTGAGCAAACATCACTATTAAGTATAGTGGTCGTAAATCATCCCATGTCAAATCATGACGAGAGATGAGGAATTTTGTTTTGAAACAAAATTTTGAACTGAGCCATGTTGGTTTTTGAAAAAGCGGACTTTTCAGGATGAAACGGATCACTTTTCAGTCATGGTTTCATTTTTTGTTTTATTTTTTTAAATAAAAACTCCATGTGTTTCAGATCTCTGTAACATTCTGCCATTTTCAGGATTACCATAAAATTATCAAACAACCCATGGACATGGGGACCATCAAAAAGCGTCTGGAGAACAACTTCTACCGCAGTGCAAGTGAGTGCATTCAGGACTTCAACACAATGTTCACCAACTGCTACATCTACAACAAGGTAGGTTAAAAGGTAAAAAACAGATCTTTATACATCGTGTTTTTGTCCGTTTTTAATTTCTCTCTTATTCTTTCCTCAATAAGATGACATCACTATAATTGCTTATATTTATATTATCGGGTAGACCTTACTCACTGCAAGGATAACACAGGGTTATATAAAGCTCAAAGCAATTGGGGCACATGTCCAAATGGAGATTAGTACCAACTTTTAAAGTTATAGTTTGTTGTTTTAACTGCCCTACCAAAGCCTTATAGTTTTTTTTTATCGATGATCCGGGCCCAGGGATTTTCTTGAGGATTTGAGAGCGGGCAATTTTTCTTTGTTTCCCATGAGAAAAAAGGGTCATCTAACACTTTGAAAACAGAAACTTGTCTGGGATTCTATCTGGGATGCTATCCTATGTAAGAACACGTGCTGACCTGCATATACAGCATAACTCTTGAGGCAAGAGGGAAAATGAAAGTTGACAAAGAAACAAATGATTACAGCATCCAGCTGTTAAGGAACATGATTTTGCCTCTGAAGATTTAGTGGAGATCCATTACCAAATAATTTTTTACAAACCAGACAACTGCTCTGAAAATGTAAACACAATGTTGGATACTTAAAGTAATCATGCAACAGATTACAGTGATTGTCTCTCTCCCCCCCATGCCCCCCCATTAGGCTTTGACAGTGCGTCTAAATCCAGGTGTCTTGCTAAAGGTGTCTTATGTGGTAGTTCCCGAAATCCCCAAAACTTTGGTTCTGTCTTAGCACCTGGGAGTAACGCCAAAGATCATTTTCACCATCATTTTTATCCATATATCACTGTTTTTACTTTTGTTATTCATTTCATTTTTTAAATATCCGAAGCAATGACTAACCCTTTGAATGAGCTTCAAGCATTTGTGAAGCAAACGTTTGGTTTTTAATGTATTGATGTTTTCATCAGTCTGCACATTAATTAATCAGCTAATCATCAAAACACGAATCAAAGAAGTGAATTTAAATTAAATTCCGTCCCAAGAACAGTATTTGTTTACTGTTATGGCTTCTTTGTGGTGTTGCTAATGTGTTTGTGAATTGTTTTCTCGGCTAGCCGACAGACGACATTGTGCTGATGGCTCAGTCCTTAGAGAAGATCTTTCTCCAAAAGGTGGCCCAGATGCCCCAGGACGAAATTGAGCTGCCTCCTCCAGCTCCTCGAAGCAAGAACAGCAAGGGAAGAGGTCGCACGTCTAACTGTGAGTTAGTGACAAAGTCTTACAGAATTTGAAAGTTGTTGTTTGTGTTGTTTAAGTTTAAGTTTACAGCTATTATCACAAGAAACCTTTGACTACAAAATTAGCAGAAAAGTATAATGTAAAAGTAGCAGACATTACTTTTGGTCACCTGCCATTCTGTAGCTGAATCCTATCACTAAAGTTGAAAAATGTATCTCTCACCAGCGAGGGCTCAGCAGGTGCCAGCGGTGTCCCAGTCAGCCTACTCTCCTTCTTCCTCCGACACTGGGGATTCCATGCTGGCCAACTCTCCCCAGGCTGTACTGACCAAAAGCCTGCCCCCGGCCAACATCATGGGCCTGCCCCCTACACAGCCCACAACCAAGGTATACAAAAAACACAATATGTATAATGATAATTAGCATAATTTGTGTAGAAAATGTCCAAACTGGTTGTCTATTGCTGTGCTTATTATTATTATTATTATTATTATTATTATTATTATTATTATTATTATTATATGATAAACAAGACCAGTAAGACCAGGGTTTTTAAGTAGGCAGATTTTACGTACCTCATTCAAGAAACCTTGTAAAATATTTCGTATATTCAGCATTTTTCTTTGCAGGGAAAACGTGTTAAATTGCAAGCATTATAATGATTGGAATAAAGCCACAATATTGAGATCACAATATTTCTTTGTAGAAAAAAGGTGTGAAACGTAAGGCTGACACCACCACCCCCTCCACCATGGGCCTGACTGTGGGCATGTCCGGAGCAACGCACATGGTGGGCTTGGGGAAGGGAGGCCACGGGGGCCAGGTCCACGACACCTCCATGCACACCATCTCCTCCATGGGGGGCATGAGCTTGGAGACCCAACCTGCAATGGGCCTGGTCAGGAGCCCTGGAGGTCCCGTCCTTCTCCAGCCAATGATGGCAGGCGGTGGACGCAGAGTGGGCAGCGGACGCCCCATTAAACCCCCCAAGAAGGACTTGCCTGATTCTGTCCAGGCTCAGCCCTTGAGGAAGGGCAAACTAAGCCCTCAGCTGAGGTACTGTAGTGGGCTGCTGAAGGACATATTGTCAAAGAAACATGCTGCGTACGCCTGGCCTTTCTACACGCCCGTGGACGCAGCTGCACTGGGACTTCATGACTATCATGACATCATTAAGTGTCCCATGGACCTCAGCACCATCAAGGTGACATCTTGTATGCTTGTACTTGTGGAAAGAGTAATAGACAATCAATATAGTTCCTATTGTGTTACTGATCACAGTTTGTATTGTTTCAGATCTCTTAATGTTAGAATGTCCTTTTTTTAAATGTACAGTAACACACTGTGATGTCGAACACAGAAGCAAGCATTGGGGCTGAAAATCTGCAATGTATTGTAAAATGCAAATTGTCATTTATTAAGCAATATAAAAACATGGATTTAAAAGTCTTGTTTAAGCTCTAAAAATGGTCATTTGCGATCTCTCCATCAGAGGAAGATGGACTGTCGTGAATACAGGGACGCTCAACAGTTTGCTAGCGATGTCCGACTCATGTTCTCCAACTGCTACAAGTACAACCCACCTGACCACGATGTTGTGGGCATGGCACGGAAGCTGCAGGTGAGCCCTCCTGTCCACTTCTACTTTTCAGATGAACAGAATAAAATGAAAGGGCAGCAGACTGAGGGAACTCTCTTCTGTGACAGTTAACAGTTTTACTCCCTTCCCTGTTTTTTTTTTTTTGTTCTTGGGCTTTTTTTTTTTTTTTTTTTTGTGCCCCAGGATGTGTTTGAATTCCGTTTTGCCAAGATGCCAGACGAACCACATATGGATCGCACAGCCATGTCCATGAGTGGCCATCAGACATCCTCGTCCTCCTCTTCTTCCTCCTCCTCGTCCTCCTCTTCCTCCACCTCCGAGAGTGAGCCCAGCAGTGAGAGCGAAGAGAGCGAGAGCAGCCCAAACTCGGACAGCGAGGAAGAGCGAGCACATCGCTTGGCTGAGTTACAGGACCAGGTGTGCACGCAAGTAAGTCCTCCCAGTGCTATTTATTTATCCACGTCTCTTCATCGCGCAAATTTCATGTGCAAACAAAAAACGTTTTTCAGAACGATCAGTGTTTTTAAATTAAAATGTTCTCAACAGCTCCGAGCTGTGCACGAGCAGCTGGCTGCCCTCTCCCAAGGCCCCATCGTCAAGCCCAAGAAGAAGAAGGAGAAGAAGGAGAAAAAAGAGAAGAAGAAAAAGAAGAAGCTGGAAAAGCGAAGTCGAGTTGTCAGAAGCAGAGCTGGCTCTGAGGAATGGAAAATGCCCGGCAAGATCCTGAAAACCAAGTCTGCCAGAGCAGGCTCGCAGCCCAAGAAGAGCCAAGGGAAGAAGAGTAACAAGAACCGCAAGTTAGTAGTAAAATAATGGCCCACAGCATCAAATTACCATCAACCACATTACTACTACTACTACTACTACTACCACATTATACAGTAACAAACATAATCTGGTATTGGTAATTGCTTATTTAGAATCTGAAGCAGGGGAATAATGGGCTTTTTTCATGACTGTATGGCTTCCTCTTGATTCTGCAGGGCCACAAAGAAGCCGTTCTACCCCCCACCGCCCACTTCCATGCTGCCACACTACGACTCTGAGGAGGAGGAGGAGATCGTGCCCATGTCATACGATGAGAAGCGCCAGCTGAGCCTCGACATCAACAAGCTGCCGGGCGAGAAGCTGGGTCGTGTGGTCCACATCATTCAGTCCAGGGAGCCTTCCCTGAGGGACACCAACCCCGAGGAGATTGAGATTGACTTTGAAACGCTCAAGCCGTCGACACTGAAAGAGCTGGAGCGCTACGTCATGACCTGTCTGAGGAAGAAGCCCCGTAAGCCTTACGGTGAACAAGGTGAATGAAACATCCGTCAAGCAAATACCAGCATATTGTGGTTTAATAATGTCTTGTATGTAGCTTTGCACTCATTGATGAGTTATTAGCGTGACAGACAGACAGACAGACAGACAGACAGACAGACATGCCAGTCGATCAGTTGTCATAGAGGACATTGGTAGAACCATCACAGCGGTAATAAGAAGAAGGCAATGTCTGACAACCAGACAGGGAGCCAAGTACACCAAATTGACAGGCATGCATGTAGTTTTCTCAGCCAGTTAATGCACTTTGGTACCATACCCACATATGTTATTCATCTTTGCCCTCTCTCTCTCTCTGTGTGTCTCAGTGACTGAAGGGTTAGTTTTCCTCCTGAGTAAACACCGCCTGATAAGCTCCTTAAGGTCAATACAGTGATGAGGAAAATTTATGAATTACGCTGAGTTAGTGCGTACAGTATGGCAACACAAGGCTTGCTGCATGAAGCTTTAATCAATGACAAAAGTTGTGAAATGTTGGGTCACATCATGAGGCGGAATTTCCCACACTGACTATACAAGCTACACTAAACCAATGTACTGCCAGGATTATTAATTCCAACAACAACATTGTCATCTTTCCAGTTGCAGCAGGAAAGAAAGGCGGTGTTGCCAAGTCTAAAGAGGAGCTGACTCTGGAGAAGAGGAGGGAGCTGGAGAAGAGGCTGCAAGACGTCAGCGGGCAACTCAATTCTGTCAAGAAACCTACGAAACCTAAAGGTGAGCCCACACATTGTTCTTCTGTATGTGCATGTTTTCTCATGCACACTATTTGGATGTAAACTTGATTATTGTCTGTCTCTTTATAAACTGTTGTACAGGGTACATTAATATTTCCCTTACTTTCCGTTCTCCCTGGCTCTATCCGTATTTATTTACGTACTCTTATTGTTGTGTTCTCAGTGGAGAAGCCCAGCGCTGTGGAGACTCCCACCCAGCCCTCACGCCTCAGCGGCAGCAGCTCCAGCTCCGACTCATCTTCCTCATCCTCCTCCTCCTCGTCCTCAGACACCAGTGATTCAGACTCTGGTTGAGATCCTTAGCACTGGCTGAGAGAGAAAACAATAACATCTCAGGGACTTGGGCTGGCCCAGGACACAACACACCCTGAAACAGTAGTGGGCTGAAACAAAACACTCCGAGTGGACTCTGAAAAATGTTTGGAATGTGGGATGGAGGGATGGGAAACGTCTCTGTGGATAATCGTAGAACCCAAACACTAAATGCCTTGGTTTCCCCCTCCTCTCCCTTTTGTAAATACTTGTACAAATGTATGTTTCTTTTATAAAGAAGAATTTTATGGTGATCCCCCAAAGAGGGAAGTAGAGTACTAAAAATAGGATGTGGAAAGACAGGCCTTACTCCAAATGTGCTTTGGCTGGCCTTGCGCTGTGTCCTCTGTGGTGAGGGAATGGAAAAGTGTTTATTTATTTGTTTTTGTTCACCCACATTTCCTCAGACGTTACTGGAATTTGAACCAGCAACCATTTTGGTCACAAGCCTTGCTTTTCTAACATCTGGCCTTCTGCCACGCTTAGACTTTTAGATTGTCCCCTAGACTCAGCCTTAATCATCCAGATTGTTAATAACAGTTAAGATTATTTGGGAAAATACTATATTGCTGCAGTTTAATCTCAGTTTGACATTGAGCTTTATGCTGCAAGTGTATGCAGTCTGTTTTACAGCATGTACTGTAGTTCTTGTTTTTTGAAAACAAAGTGGGTTCAAAGTACAGTATAGAAATGGCTTAACATACTGTAATTACAAAGTCTGTAATTAAGTAACATACTCTCTCTGTTTGTATTGATTTTGATGGCTGCACTATTCTCCTATAGTCCTCCAGCCATTTTTAGACTGGCAGTCTTATAAATATGACACTAATAGAAGTCCTGTCTTCAGTGTTTTTAAATCAGCGCTTCACTGTTGGACTTTGATATTGTTCTCAAAATTTCTCTTCATTACATCAAACTGCAACTGAAGTGTGCATCTATTTCATAAGAGCTGAACACACATGCTGAATGTTATCCGATATTAGTGCAGGTTTCTGATTTCCACTTTATTCTCCTCATGTGAAATATTGCATTACTGTTTTTTGAAGACATCTCTAGCACTTAGAAACTCAGCGACTTGTTTCTAAAAGAAATCTTTCAGCTGTTCAGCACTTACTGAAACGAATGGTGTTGACTGAATAACGCCCCAAGTTTCCCATAAAGAGACCACAAAGTCCTCATAGCCCAATGCATAGTTGAAGCTGTTGTTGAATGTTCAGTAAAGAATATATGCTTGTATATACTTAAACTGTATTTGCTGTTGCACAAACTATTGTATTCCTGCTGTTCAGTCTTTATTTTATTTTCAGTTATCTTGTTTCCGTTTTGACATGCTGTTAATTTCTCATTCCAGTTAACTGTCTTAGTTGTTTCCTGAAGAGAGTTCACATGAGCATCTCTGCCTCTGGTCAAGCAGGTCGTTGCCTCTCCGAAGCATACCTTTTCATTTGACAAGTGTGTTTATTAAACTATTGTCTTCTGTAGAAAGAGTTTTTGAGTTTTGTTTGGCTGTCTGGGATCAGTGACAGTGTGATATTTCATTTTTTCAAATGTGAAGTGTTTTTTTTTTTTTTTTTTTTTTTTTTTTTGTCTAATTTTGAATATTCTTTTACATTTTAATTTGTTTTCGCTCTCTGTTGGACAAAACAAGCAATTAAGACATTACCTCAGAGGCTGGGAAATTGTGATGGGCTATTTTTTTCTGAAAAGAAATGATAAATTGAAGAAAGGGGGGAAAAAATCAGCAGATTAATCAAGATGAAAACAACCATTGTCTTAAAGCTGGAGCACCTCATTTTTGTGATTTGATTTTTTTTTTATTTATAACTACTTGACTGCTACACAAATATTTCCTTGCAATATACTGAAGTATGATATGCCATACAGTTAACAGGGCATTCCATAGCTTAAAAAACAAGAAACACTGTAAACTTTGAATTTTAAGTGAAAAAGATGTGTCCAATTTAGGTTTTCTCCAGACAGGTGCAAATATTGCGATTATGATTTTCCTCCACTAGGTGGCAGCACTTACTCATGCTAAAATCAGAGTGACACGTTCCTTAATTGTTTTCAAGGTGGAAACATTATTGTCACTGAAGCATCGACTGGTTTGTGTCCTCAGCATGTGAATCGTTGGTGTCAGTGAAACCTACTCAGTTTGCATTTTGGAGAACCAGAAATTCAACATGGCAATGAATCTGTTCCCAGTGCTGCTGGTTATTTGTCTTCCACAATGGAGCCAAGGTAAGTTTTTGTAAAAGAACATTATTCATGATTGTAAGGAGGCATTAAGAGATTTTGTTTTCAGATGTGAATATGAAGGAAAGTAAGTTCAACATTGATGATGCAGTAGGTTTTACAAATGGACAAGAATTACCATTATATTTTGATCAGTTATGTACTATAACCACTTTTTTTTTTTTTTTATACTTTATTTTCTGCCTCTGCATTATAACATGTCACTATATTCTTCCATTTAACTATTTTGCAAGCCAGCTACATTTTTACAATAGAAATCATCAGGGTTGGTTACCTGCCAGTGTGGCTGATAAGAGCCAGAAACACACAATTTTAGTAGCAGCTTGGATGATATCTTGTTTTAAGCATAAACACATACATTTATCTACCTGTAATATGTATTATATTTTATTTTTACAAACTGCAGGTAAACACTTGCTTCGTTTTCTGACCTTCTGTCAAAGGAATGTGCAAAGTGATGGCCAGTATGATATTGAATTTGACGGCGATCAGCTCCTCTACGTTGACACGGTCACCAACCAGACAGTTCAGCGTCTGCCAGAGTTTGCAGAGCAGTGGATTCCTGATCCTGAACTAGCCCGAGACAAATTTGAGTCCCTGGGTACCTGCGAGTACAACATCCCACGAGCCATAAAGGGAGAAAATCATCCTCCGGAGGCCATAGGTGAAGTAGCTGGAACATTAATATGAATACTTATATGAGTAAGATGTTGCTGAATCTGCAAGCCTGATTAATAGTTGTCTTGAGTCAGTGGTGGAAGAAGTACTCAGATCTTTTAGTTTAGTAAAAGAACCAATACATCAATGTGAAAAATCCCACGTAAATGAAAGTGCAGAAGCATTATCAGCAAAATGTACTTCTAGTATCCCCTGTGACTGATATATGTTTGTACATGACATGATTAGATTAATACTGATGAATCAATGTGTAAGCAGCATTTTACTGGTGTAGCTGGTCAAGGTGGAGCGAGTTTTAACTACTTTATGTCAAGTTTAGTTCAGTAGTTCCCAACCTGGGTCGGCCCCCCTCCTAAGGGTAAAGATAAATCTGTGATGATTAATGGGAAAGGAAACTTATTTCTGCAACGCAATTTCTCATAATTTTTTGGACTTCCTCCAATCCAATCTTTGGTTTTTGTTTTAGAAAATAGTGGATAATTTTGGCCTTTTTGTGCCTCAAACAGCTATTTAAATGAAACCATGTGAGTCGTTTAGAAACCAAATGTCTCTTTGATGAAACTGCAAACATTTGAAGAGATCTAAAATGTATCAAGGGGCTGGGAACCACTGGTTTAATCTTTGACCATGTGTTTAATTATTTAAGCTTATCATATGTTTCTATGTAACATATTGATCTACAAAGTAACTAGTAACTACAGCTGCTGTCAAATAAATGTTGTGGAGTACAATAGTTCCCTTTGAAATGTAGTATAGTAGAAGTAGAAAGTATACCTAAAATAGAAATATGGAAAATAAGTAAGATAAAAGCACCTCAAAATCATCCCTAAGTCCAGTACTTAAATGTCTTAATGTTACTTCCCACCACTGCTTTTAATCTTGAACCATGACGGAGGTCAGACAATCTCAGTCTGAGTCTCTGAAGCTGCAAATAAAAGCTGTTAAATGCCAAGAACACAACAAACTTCAGTTGAAACAGCTAGTAAAAAAAGTCATGCTGCTGGGTTCATCTTTCCAAAATACTAGATATAGCCTAATCACAAAAACCACAAGTCAGTGCAATACTGTAATGGGAGCAACAGTAAGATATGTTGTTAAACAGGAGTTAATCTTCGTGATGTGCAATTATCGTCTCTGGGTGTGTAATCAGGCTTGTATTGTCAGTGCAGGTTAGAGCGTCCGTCACTGTTTATTGTAGCTGTGCACTGGGGAGTTTTCATTTATTAGCATGTGTTCCATGACACTGGGGTGTGTATCAATGGCAAGAATTAATTATGTGCATGTGATGATGAGATGGTCAAAAATATTGTATGGGTGTTTTGTTGCGATGTCCAGATTCTGTACATTTGGCCACAATGTGTAACTTTATCTTTCTTTCTCTGTCAAACATCAATCCATCCATCTGCAGTCAGTCCCACCTCCATAATCTACCCCAAGCAGGAGATGGAACTGGAGGTCCCCAACACCCTCATCTGTTTTGTCACCGACTTCCATCCGCCTACAGTCACCATCACCTGGACCAGGAATGGCCAGATGGTGGACCAGAGTGAGGTCAGCCAGACTCAGTACTACTCCAACAGCGACTTCAGCTTCTGCATCTTCTCCTACCTGGACTTCACTCCGCAGGAGAACGACATCTACTCCTGCAGCGTGGACCACATCAGCCTGCGGGCGCCTCTCACCAAGTTCCTGGGTAGGTCAATCATAATGTAGTCTATATCCCCGACGTTCCACTTCTGGAATTGCTCCGGTGCCGCCTGAAATTCTGCCGGATGTCACTCTTTTTGGCCAGATGTCTGTTACCTTCCGCTTTCTTTGTGTTGTAATTTTAAACTCGAGACCTCCACATGTTCCACCAAAACAAAGTTCTTTCCCAAGACTATTTTGCAGCGGCACCAGGGCTCCGTCCGGCGCTTAGCACCGCCCAAGACGATTGTGATTGGTTTAAAGTAGTGCCAATAAACCAGAGCACGTTTTTCTCCCATCCCGGAATGCTGTGTGGACTAGACAGTCTACTAAATTGTATCCAAATCCTAACCGGGGATTTTCCAGCAGATGCGGAACGGCTGTGGAAGGCTGTGGAACGGCGGAGTCATTAGGTTTCCATTAAAGTCAATGTGTGTATTTCCACTGGCTGCATAACAGCTGCGTTCCGACTGCGGCACAGCTCCGGCGGTCCGCAGCCTTCCGGAGCAGATACGCAGGGCTTCTATTTTGTCGGACGCGGGAGAGCTCCACAGCAATTCAGTACACGGCAGATTGTGCGGGACAGGAAGTCGAGCACAGAAACAAAATAAATATCCGGTTCATTTTCAAAATAAAATACACTGTGCTCACGGTGGATCATAATTCCCTGCACTACACCTTGAAAACACAACACAGAGTCGTTTCCCCTCTACTCCTCTGGATAGAAACTAACTGTTGGTGGTTTTGTGGTTCTATTCTACCTGAATTCACAAGCCCACCCCTCTGTCTTGGTCTTTCAAGGAATTTTTTACGTAGCCTTGAAGTTTTACCTCTCCATAAAAAACTTGAAAGTAAGTTATCTGTTGCTCGGAAGGAAAACTGGAAGACTTTGAAATAAGTATAAAAATCGGGACAACAAATTCATTTTAACGTAATTAACTCTTCCAGCTAAAGATAAATAAATGGTGCTCCATCGCTGGAGGTCAGATTTTAGTTTCTCAAGTATTGGAGTGAAGTTTGCATCAAACAAACCAGAAAAAGAGGGGGTGACATGGATTCCTTGATACTTGAACCCTGACTTTGATATACGAAAGGGCAAGTCAGTATCTTGTATTTGATGCGCCTTCTCATTGATAGGGAAACACATGCTTTTTGAATAATTAATTTTATACCCTGAAAAGCTACTAAAGTCTCCTAGAATCTTCAAAATTACAGGTGTAGAAGACAATGGGTCCGTTATATAAATTAAGAGATCATCGGCATACAAAGAAATGTTATATTCCATTCCCATCCTGCTAATACAGCGTATGGACTGTGTGGTTCTAAGCTTTATTGACAGGGGTTCTATCGCTACAACAAACAGCAATGGACTGAGAGGGCAACCCTGACGCGTTCCTCTGGATAAAGAAAAATATTGTGAACATAATTTATTAGTGACTACTGCAGCCTTAGGAGATGAATACAATAGTCAAACCCAAGAAACAAATTTTGGACCAAATCCGAACCTACCCAGCACAGAAAAAAGGTAGCCCCATTCGACCCTGTCGAATGCCCCTATCCACGTCAAAGGACACCACCACTTCTGGTGTGACCCTAGATGCTGGAGAATGCACCACATTTAAGAGTCTGCAGATGTTAATGAGAGAATGACGCACTCTCATAAAACCTGTCTGATCAATTGAAATTATATCTGATATGACAGAGTTTATTCTAGCGGCCAAAACTTTAGAGAAAATCTTAATATCTGCATTCAGCAAAGATACTGGCCTATAAGAGTTGCAGTCCATCGCATCTTTACCTGGTTTCAGTAAAACTGAGACTTGCAAGCAAGATTGATGTCACAGGTGGCCGGCTAGCGTTAGCTCTACACCTAGCTGGAACTCCTACCCATGTCCCGCTTTTCGCACACCGCTGAGGATGTCTGCTTACCAGCTAGCGGCATCCAGCAACACTGCAGGCTGAGGTGCTGGTCTCCGTATCAGGCGAAGCTTGCGTAGTGTGTTGAGTATTCCGTCTGTAATAAAGTTTCCTACATATTCTCCGATCTGTACCAATGTATCCCGGTGGTACACGTGCGGTAGTTTGAATGCACATAATTGATGTAAAAGTTTTCTGCTGAAAAGACAGACCCTTTAGCGAAGCTTCAAGATGGCTGACACTTGGCTTACTTCGGCTCGCTTCGGATAAAGACGACAGTCCCACCCCCTATGGGCGGGTTCGAAAACATGCGGTACTAGCTGGCTGTAGTCCACAGACTCTGGGCAAAAATGCCTCCGATGACGCTAAATGATGATTTTTGCGTCATCTGAGGATTTTTTTCCAGACACACAATACAGAGAAAGCCAGTCTCAGGGGGACATGAGGGAGGGAAGCACGGCCATTCTAAAATACTACCATGTTTCTACTGATAAAAAGCTTAATGCTAATCTGTGAAATATCCCTTTAAGCAGGGAGCTCTCCTATCTCACGTCCTATCTCCGCATGGCCCAAAGCGGAAGCCCTCAATGCAATTTATGAAATATGTTAATCATATTTAACTGAAGTAGAATGCAAGAATGTTGCACAGAAATGTCTGTATATTGTACATAGTGTTCTTTATTATTTTCTTGTATTTAATTCTTTATACCTTGTGTTTCCTTGTAAATGGCATTCAGACTGGAAGGCAAAGGAAGAATTTCATTGGACATGGAGACTTGCTTTTTACTGTGCATATGACAATAAACACTGACTTGACTTTTCAATGGCTTCAGGTGATAGATGGTAACTTAGGACTTTTGTTAGATATTTAATATCAGCAAGTGATATTTGGCAGGATATTATTGGCACAAAATGTTGGCTAAAAGTAGCTTTAGTGCAGACTGGATATGTGTAAAACTCTCTTTCTGCTTTCTATCTGTGTGTTTTCCACAGATGTTACCACAGTACCCACAGACCAGCAGGTTGTAGAGACAGCAGTGTGTGTTGCTGGTGTGATCCTGGGGCTGATTGGAGTTGTCACAGGACTCTGGTTCATCATGAAAGCCAACAAGTCCTGCCAGGCGTAACACGCATTAAGACAACTGACACCTGAATTTTGATGTCAGATGTGTGATCACGTTATCTTTTTTCCCCATGTGTTTTTCCTCTGGTTGCAAGGTGGAGTGAAATGTATTTTTATCATAGCTTTATTTTATTTTTACACCCGTAATGTTTTATGTTGTCTGTATCTGTATGCTTTTCTTTCACATGCACAACAACAGATGAGATGGTTAGCTTAGCTTAGCTCAAAGACTGGAAACAGGGGGAAACGACTAGCCTGGCTCTGTCCAACAGCAACAATCCACCTACCAGCTACCTCTAAAGCTCACTAATTAGAAAGAAATATTCCAGCACATAACCCCCCATAAAACGGAATATTGTAGTTTTTTACGCTTTAGCTTTTATTTGAATTAAACAAAACAAATATAACAAGTTCATTTTTGAGCTTAGAGGTGCCGGTGAATTATCCCAAAATGTTTAACTATGCCTTTAAGAATTCAAGGGATCATTAGTTTAGGATTTGCTTGAAAAAATTTATGCAGTGGACTTTATGCTTTAAAGGAGTTAAAATTATCGACTTAGCACTTATTTTTTTAATAATATGAGAAAAAGCATGTTTTGCCATATTGTAGCACAGTATCAGGTTTGCTGCTTATTGTGTTTGTCATGTACAAATAAAGCACATGAAGGGAAGTTGAACATTTCTGTTCCTGTTTGTTCTACCACATGTAAACCACATTAAAATGAAAGAGAACCGTTGCCTTACAGTCTTTTTTTGTGGCATTTTCAGGCCTTTTATTTGATACAACAAGTTAGACATGAAAGGGGAGAGGGAGGAGTTAACGACATGCAGAAAACTGCCGCAGGCCGAAACCGAACACGCGGCTGCTGTGGCGAGGACTAAGCCCCTGCACATGGGGTGCGTGCTCCACCAGGTGAGCTACCCAGGCGCCCCTTTACAGTCTTGATCGTGTGTTGATTATCCTTTCATTACAGCAGCCTGTACAAATCACCATCAATTATCACAGCACAGAATGAGCTTTTGAGCGTATTGCTGCTCCTACGGTGACCGTCTGACACAAATAATGCTGCTAATTGTGTTTGTCATGTACAAGTAAAGCACATGAAGGGAAGTTGAACATTTCTGTTCCTGTTTGTTCTACTACATGTCAAAGTACAATCAAACCACAATAAAATTGAGCTTTATGCTGCAAGTTTATGCAGTCTGTTTTACTGCATGTACTGTAGTTCTTTTTTTTTTTTTTAACAAAGTGGGTTCAAAGTACAGTATAGAAATGGCTTAACATAATGTAATTACAAAGTCTGTAATTAAGTAACATACTCTCTCTGTTTGTATTGATTTTGATGGCTGCACTATTCTCCTATAGTCCTCCAGCCATTTTTAGACTGGCAGTCTTATAAATATGACACTAATAGAAGTCCTGTCTTCAGTGTTTTTAAATCAGCGCTTCACTGTTGGACTTCGATATTGTTCTCAAAATTTCTCTTCATTACGTCAAACTGCAACAGAAGTGTGCATCTATTTCATAAGAGCTGAACACACATGCTGAATGTTATCCGATATTAGTGCAGGTTTCTGATTTCCACTTTATTCTTGAACTTATTATTATATTATTATTATTCTTGAATTATTGAACGCTAGCCACGCCAGCCAAGGCTAGTAGAGTTTTTAAAGTACGGAACATAAATACACAAGCAGCCATAAGAAAAGCCTGAGGTAACATTAGCAAAGGGAAGCTTGAGGTAACATTAGCAGCTTGTAGCTATGAGTCTTGAAGCAGTCTTACCAGAGCAGTACACCGCGAAGCGGGGGCTTAGCCTGCACTAGCATGCCAGGAGCTAACAGAGGAACATAGCCGAAAGCTAGCAGGCTACCTTAGACCCTAATGAGGGTGTGAAGCTTTAACACTTGTGTTAAAACTTTAACAGTTTTAACACTAGAAAAGCCATGACGGTCATTTTGTTTCAAAATTTATATGCTGGTACCTGACTTTTCCTAAAAGAGTCACCTATATTTTCATTTAAAATTGTTTTTATACACATTACACAAAAGGCAAAGAAAATACAATCACTTTTACCTATTTTGGCCATACACGGTCATATTGACCACTCTGATTTTCGCGGTATTGTTTATTATCTTACATGTCGTTGAAGATGCATATTGGTTGCTTAGTAACTATCATCCTCTCTGTCAGAGAAACGTCACAAGCGGTCTCGAGTAACAAGTGTGGGCATCACCGATGGGCTGAAGGAAAAGCCATTTTTGTAAAAATAGGCTAACGATGTGTCATAACCAAGCGACTTACTGTCGCATAGTAGAGGAATTACCGTATAGTACAGGATAAGCTTGCAGGAAGTTTTGACTTAAATTAGCTGTTTAAGTTCAATTACTAATTTTAACTAGCCTTTTAGTTAGCAATAATTAGCCTGTGGCTATGTTATCTCCTTACATATACCTACGCTCTCCGTCTCTGCAAGATTGGGAATGATTGAGATTTCTCTTGGCACAGCTACCAGAAGACTTAACAACTTTCAGACAGGTTGCTCACCTCACATTTACGTAGTAAAGCTCAGTTGGAGGCTGCGCAGTAACACTCAGCCGTCACCGGAAAAGTGCTTTTGATATACTTCACTGGTCTCCGTAGAAAATAACTGCGTCACATTGTCCATTTTGAACTCAGTCAAAAGCGAGTCCTTGTGCTCAGCTAAAATGGTTAGCGTGGCAATCACGGTGCCCGGAAACGATTCACCCTTCTTTGGGACGTCTTTTTTCGACTTGTTGGACATCCTCTCGTCATGGCGAGGTGCTGCCGAATATAGTTGAATATAAGAGGTTAGTTGCAGCGCTTTGGCTGGATTGTAAAGAAGGAGGAGATTGGGAGCAAGGGGAGAACTCGACCGCTCCACCACGCCGCCGCACCGGAAGTCCCCTGTAGAAAGAGTTTTTCAGTTTTGGCTGTCTGGCTGGCAGAGTGATATTCCATTTTTTCAAATGTGAAAAGTTTTTGTTTTATTATCTCTAATTTTGAATATTCTTTTAAATTAAAATGTGTTTCAACTGTCTGTTGGACAAAACAAGCAATTAAGACATTACCTCAGAGGCTGGGAAATTGTGATGGGGTATTTTTTCTGAAAAGATGATAAATTGAAGGAAGAAAGAAAAAACTACTCTACTACTTGCATATTATGCTGAAGTATAATATGACATACAGTTAACAGGGCATTCATTCATTTAAGTGAAAAAGATGTCCATTTTAGGTTTTCTCCAGACAGGTGCAAATATTGTGATTATGATTTTCCTCCACTAGGTGGCAGCAGTTACTCATGCTAAAATCAGAGTGACACGTTCCTTCATTGTTTTCAAGGTGGAAACGTCACTGAAGCATCGACTGGTTTGTGTCCTCAGCATGTGAATCGTTGGTGTCAGTGAAACCTACTCAGTTTGCGTTTTGGAGAACCAGAAATTCAACATGGCAATGAATCTGTTCCCAGTGCTGCTGGTTATTTGTCTTCCAAAATGGAGCCAAGGTAATTGTTCATGATTGTAAGGAGGCATTAAGAGATTTTGTTTTCAGATGTGAATATGAAGGAAAGTAAGTTCAACATTGATGATGCAGTAGGTTTTACAAATGGACAAGAAGTACCATTATATTTTGATCAGTTATGTACTATAACCACATTTATTATACTTTATTTTCTGCATTATAAAATGTCACTATATTCTATTCTATTCTATTTTGCAAGCCAGCTACATTTTTACAATATAAATCATCAGGGTTTGTTACCTGCCAGTGTGGCTGATAGAGCCAGAAACATACACAGTTTTAGTAGCAGTTTGGATCATGTCTGGTTTTAACTCTCCTAAGTATAAACACCACATTTGCTCACAGAACAACTTGGCAGAACATTGAAAACATTGTGTACATTTATGTACCTGTAATATGCATTTTATTTTTATACAAACTGCAGGTAAACACTTGCTTCGTTTTCTGACCTTCTGTCAAAGGAATGTGACAAGTGACGGCCAGTATGATATTGAATTTGACGGTGATCAGCTCCTCTACGTTGACCCGGTCACCTATCAGACAGTTCAGCGTCTGCCAGAGTTTGCAGAGCAGTGGATTCCAGATCCTGAACTAGCCCAAGACGCATTCTTGTCCCTGGGTACCTGCAAGTACAACATCCCACGAGCCATAAAGGGAGAAAATCATCCTCCAGAGGCCATAGGTGAAGTAGCTGGAACATTAATATGAATACTTATATGAGTAAGATGTTGCTGAATCTGCAAGCCTGATTAATAGTCGTCTTGAGTCAGTGGTGGAAGAAGTACTCAGATCTTTTAGTTTAGTAAAAGAACCAATACATCAATGGGAAAAATCTGACATAAATGACAGTGCAGAAGCATTATCAGCAAAATGTACTTCTAGTATCCCCTGTGACTGATATATGTTTGTACATGACATGATTAGTCTGAGTCTCTGAAGCTACAAATAAAAGCTGTTAAATGCCAAGAACACAACAAACTTCAGTTGAAACAGCTAGTAAAAAAAGTCATGCTGCTGGCTTAATCTTTCCAAAATACTAGATATAGCCTAATCACAAAAACAACAAGTCAGTGAAATACTGTAATGGGAGCAACAGTAAGATATGTTGCTAAACAGGAGTTAATTTTCGTGATGTGCAATTAACGTCTCTGGGTGTGTAATCAGGCTTGTATTGTCAGTGCAGGTTAAAGCATGTGTTCCATGACACTGGGGTGTGTATCAATGGCAATCTTCCTCTGGGTTAAGAATTAATTACAGCATGTGATGATGAGATTGTCAAAAATATTGTATGGGTGTTTTGTTGCAATGTCTGTTACACCACTCAGACAACGACGGTGCTAGTAGTGTATTAACGTTCAGTTTAATTCCTTCACATCAAGGCAAAACAGCGAGTTCAAGAGTACATCACCGCGCACACACACTCCGTGTCCTGTACTTCAGGCCTCGACTAAAACCTGAAAACGTATCTTATTCTATGGTTTCTTGCAGTATCTTTTAACATCAAATCACTACTCATGTAGCAACCTACCGGTGATGCCCTACTGGAAGAAATGCACAACTTATAACAAAACTACATGTCTCAATACATTACTAAACAGAATATTGATTAAATTATGTATTACGTGTAAACAAACAAAAATACTTTCAAAAGGGGTATTTCCAGGTGCTACATGTCTACATACTGTACATTTGGCCACAATGTGTAACTTTATCTTTCTTTCTCTGTCAAACATCAATCCATCCATCTGCAGTCAGTCCCACCTCCATAATCTACCCCAAGCAGGAGATGGAACTGGAGGTCCCCAACACCCTCATCTGTTTTGTCACCAACTTTCATCCACCTACAGTCACCATCACCTGGACCAGGAATGGCCAGCTGGTGGACCAGAGTGAGGTCAGTCAGACTCAGTACTACTCCAACAGCGACTTCAGCTTCTGCATCTTCTCCTACCTGGACTTCACTCCGCAGGAGAACGACATCTACTCCTGCAGCGTGGACCACATCAGCCTGCGGGCGCCTCTCACCAAGTTCCTGGGTAGGTCAATCATAATGTAGTCTATATCCCCGACGTTCCACTTCTGGAATTGCTCCTGTGCCGCCTGAAATTCTGCCGGATGTCCCTCTGTTACCTTCTGATTTCTTTGTGTTGTAATTTTAAACTCCAGAAACGTACACACTTCCACAAAAAAACAAAGTTCCTTTCCGAGACTATTTTGCAGCGGCACCGGGGCTCCGTCCGGCGCTTAGCACCGCCCAAGACAATTTTGATTAATTTAAAGTAATGCCAATAAACCAGAGCATGTTTTTCTCCCATCCCAGAATGCTGTGTGTACTAGCCGACCCTCCTTTGCAGAACTGTGGAGGAGGGTCTGGCAAAGCGAGATTATTCATAATGTGACGAGTCAGTGGGTGTAAAAGTAACAGAGGGGATGTTCGTTTGGTATGAAACAGAAGAGCAAAGAGGTGGAAAATTAAAGATATGTAGAAAATAGAGAAGGATGTATGATATTTAAATTTTGACAAATATTAAAGAGCCCCTATTATGCTTTTTTTATTTCCCCCATCTTTTAGTGTGTTATATAGTTTTTTTGTGTATAAAGTACAAAAAGTGCACCTTTTCTTAACTGCCTACAAACGCCTCGCCCACATTCCTGTTTGAAATTCTTCAGTTAGTGATGTCATTAATTAATTGAGAATGCCAGCCAGGTGTTTTAGGCAAAGGAGCTGCAGCAATGGGCAGTATGATAACCATAATATGTTTTTTGAACATTAAAACATGTAAACCCTATTCTAGTAGACCCCAAGAGTCCAAATATGATGCTGAAAATGAGTCTAATAGGGGCTCTTTAAATAATCATTAGTTTTCACTGCCATTGCAGCCATTATTGCTGAGGTCTATGTTGGCTGATATGACTTAGAGATGACAATGTGTAGGAAAAGATGAGCCCAAATGATGTCAAATAAAATGTAAAAAAAGTGACATTTATATTCATAATTATTGCTGTGCGAGTGCTGTGAAAACGTCAATCAGCTATTATCAAGGGATTAAGGATGCAGGTGAGGATAACAAGAAATAAAAACAGAAACTCTCAAAATAAAACTGCCAATACACTTATTACACGCATTACAGTCATTAAAGGTCCCATGACATGGTGCTCTTTGGATGCTTTTATATAGACCTTAGTGATCCCCTAATACTGTATCTGAAGTCTCTTTCCCGAAATTCAGCTTTGGTGCAGAACTACAGCAACTAGAGCCAGTCCCACAATGAGCTTTCCTTAGGATCTCATTTGAAAAGCCATGATGTCTCTCTCTCTCTCTTGGGTTGGCCAAATTCTCTGGGCTGGCAAAGCAGAGAAAGGGGAGGTAACCTTGCTCCTTATGACCTCATAACAAGCAGATTCCAAAACGGCTCATCTGAGCTTTCCTTTTCTCAAAGGCAGAGCAGAATACCCAGGGCTCGGTTTACACCTATCGCCATTTCTAGCCACTGGGGGAACTCAAATTAATGTTAAAAAACCTCATAAAGAGAAATTTTCATGCCATGTCACCTTTAAGTCGTTTCCTGTATATCAGTAGTGTAATTTAAAAGAAATATAGACACTTTATGATCCATTTCTGTGTAAAAGACACCTTGCGTTAAAAAATATAAATAGAAGACTGTCCTATTTTTACACTTTTAGAATGGATTTCCACGGAGCATACGCACCACTATGTCAGTAGCCTGTTTCATTGATTATAGTAGAAGCGTAGGGTTGGAACATCCGCTCTGCACGGCTCTGCACTGCGTGCAATGTAGCTGGCCCATAAGGATTGTAATGTCTGTGTGCCGGTTTGTCGTCCACTACGGGCCCAGACTGAAATATCTTTACTACTTTACTTAACTATTGGATGGATGGCATGGAATTTTGTGCAGACATTTATAGTCCCCAGAGGATGAATGACTTCTCCTGTAGCGCCACCACCAGGTTGACATTTTTAGTTTTTAGCAAAAGCTTCGACAACTATTGGACTGATTTTCCATGATGTTTGGTACAGTACACATATATTCTTGTCTACCTCAGGATGAACCACTTTGGTCTCTTCATAGATAGATCTCTTCATTTTTCATTTGGTGGCATCTTTTGCTCAACGCAATTCATTAAATATGTTAATCATATTTAACTGAAGTAGAATGCAAAGAATGTTGCACAGACATGTCTGTATATTGTACATAGTGTTCTTTATTATTTTCTTGTATTTAATTCTTTATACCTTGTGTTTCCTTTTAAATGGCATTCAGACTGAAAGGCAAAGGAAGAATTTCATTGGACATGGAGACTTGCTTTTAACCGTGCATATGACAATAAACACTGACTTGACTTTTCAATGGCTTCAGGTGATAGATGGTAACTTAGGACTTTTGTTAGATATTTAATATCAGCAAGAGATATTTGGCAAGATATTATTGGCACAAAATGTTGGCTACAAGTACCTTTAGTGAAGACTGGATATGTGTAAAACTCTCTTTCTGCTTTCTATCTGTGTGTTTTCCACAGATGTTACCACAGTAACCACAGACCAGCAGGTTGTAGAGACAGCAGTGTGTGTTGCTGGTGTGATCTTGGGGCTGATTGGAGTTGTCACAGGACTCTGGTTCATCATGAAAGCCAACAAGTCCTGCCAGGCGTAACACGCATTAAGACAACTGACACCTGAATTTCGATGTCAGATGTGTGATCACGTTATCTTTTTCCCCATGTGTTTTTCCTCTGGTTGCAAGGTGGAGTGAAATGTATTTTTATCATAGCTTTATTTTATTTTTACACCCGTAATGTTTTATGTTGTCTGTATCTGTATGCTTTTCTTTCACATGCACAACAACACTGAATGTAAACCTGAGCTAAAAGCACATCAGTTAAAGCTATAGTTTGACACTTTGGCAAATACGCTTTTTCGCTTTATGGCAGAGATTCAGATGAGAAGAACAATAACACTCTCCTGTCTGTATTCTAAATATAAAGCTACAGTCATGAGATCGTTAGCTTAGCTTAGCTCAAAGACTGGAAACAGGGGGAAACGACTAGCCTGGCTCTGTCCAACAGCAACAATCCACCTACCAGCTACAGCTACCTCTATAGCTCACTAATTAGAAAGAAATATTCCAGCTCATAACCCCCCATAAAACGGAATATTGTAGTTTTTTACGCTTTAGCTTTTATTTGAATTAAACAAAACAAATATAACAAGTTCATTTTTTAGCTTAGAGGTGCCAGTGAATTATCAGAACATTTTTAACTATGCCTTTAAGAATTCAAAGGATCATTATTTTAGGCTCCCGTTTCTATTTCTAAATTTGCTAGAAAAAATGTATGCAGTGGACTTTATGCTTTAAAAGAGTTAAAATTATCGACTTAGCACAGATAGTCTAACACGATTGTCTTTCGCTTTACAGAAGGGTGTATTATAATATATATATTTTTCTAATAATATCAGAAAATGCATTTTTTTGCCATATTATAGCTAAGTATCAGGTTTGCTGCTTATTGTTTGACATATACAAATAAAGCACATGAAGGGAAGTTGAAAATTTCTGTTCCTGTTTTTTCTACCACATTATAAATGAAAGAGAACAGTTCCCGTACAGTCTTTTTTTGTTGCATTTTCAGGCCTTTTTAATTTGATACGACAGGTTAGACATGAAAGGGGAGAGTGAGGAGTTAACGACATGCAGAAAAGGGCCGTAGGCCAGAACCGAACACGAGGCTGCTGCGGCGAGGACTAAGCCCCTGCACATGGGTGCGTGCTCCACCGGGTGAGCTACCCAGACGCCCCTTTACAGTCTTGATCGTGTGTTGATTATCCTTTCATTACAGCAGCCTGTGCAAGCACTGGCACATTCACAAAATCACCATCAATTATCACAGCACAGAATGAGCTTTTGGGCGTATTGCTGCTCCTACGGTGACCGTCTGACACGAATAATAAGTAAATAATGTTTGTCATGTCTGCTTGCGCGTGTGTTAATACTGGCACAGAATGGCAATGCTCTACACTGCCTCTTTTCTCTGCGGAAATGATTTGGCTCGGGCCTAAATCTAATTATTTCCACAGTGATAGCTGCCACATTTTTAATGAGGAAGTGTGTGGAGCTTCTGAAGGATGGATTTGAGATCTCAAACACTGAAAATAAATCTACTGCAGCTTTAAATTTGCAATAAAAGTAAATATTCAGTGGTGAGCAGAGAGATAAATGACAAGTAATTGTACAGAAGTGAAATTGACTTCCCAAATAACGGACGTGGCATTGCATGAGAAGAGTAAAACCACACTGACCATGTTTCTGTTTTTCTCATTTGCATGTAATTGTGGTGCTGAGATGTATCTCCCATTAAATTATTTTTAGCACGACAGCTCTAAAAACTCTGCCAAACAAAGCCTCTCTCATCTGTTTTAATAGGTATCGTAAATTAGTATCATAAATTGTCACACCGTTTTCCTTCCTGAAGATTTATCTGCGTGAACCTACATTGAACCAGTCCTTCTTTTCTGCTGAGCCTCTTTCTCATCTATCTATCTTAATATGAATGGAGGCATTGTTAGAAAATGTGTCGCTTTATTCTCTGAGATCTCGTAACTGCTTTCAGAATCAACTCACAGAGGTCATGCCAGTAGATGTGAGGATAAGATCCACAAACAATCGTGATCGGATTGTTTCATACCAACAACAAACGCAATGACTGTGAAACCTGAAAGACCTGTTCATCTCTGCACTGCTCTTGCATAAGCATTTGAATAATTTGATTTATGGGAAAGGAGGATGTGGTTTAGTTTCAGGATTTGAAAGGGTTTTAGTAGCAAGTCTGCATGCAGCATGTGACATTGTTTTCAGTGTTTAAGAGATGATGGGACTTTATTTTCTGCTCAAACTCACAGTCTCTGCTATTTTACTCTGCAGTAGACCAGCAGGTAGGCTTCTTCATGTATTCCTGCCTTATATTAACTTTTATTCAAGTATGATTTATTATTAATGTTAGCTAAATGAGTGGTAAAGGTTGACATGCCTAACAATGCAATAAAAAATACATTTTACTGTAAAACTGAGCTGCTGATGGTCATAGTTAATAGCTTTAGTTGATGAGACAGACAGATGTTATTTAAAGGAAATATCCTGTCAAATGTTTTTTTTTTTTTTTTTTTACTGCATATGTCATTTTGAATGTTTCTTACTTCTTGCCACATCACATACTTTTGTTGTATTTGTGACCGTCAGCAACTATCTGGCCCTTTTGTAAATAGCCCTATGTTGACTGAACTGCCCATGCATCTGTTACAAACACAAATACATGTGACAAGAGAATCAGTTCTAAAAAATGATGACATGTACCAGGGCATGCTGGACAAAACCCCTGAATATAAAGAATTTGATAAGAGAAAAAAAGCAGCAGCTTCCCCTTTTACATAATGCTTTTTGTACCCTGTAGTTTATATGTGATCATTAAAGCTACATTGTGTAAGAATTTCTCCCATCTAGCGGTGAAATTGAATATTGAATATTACTCTCTAGCCCCTGCCATTCCGAGCGCGTTTTAACCCTCTACGGTGGCCGTTTCATGCCAAGATTAACATGGCTTCCAGAACGACTTCGTCCATGAGTGTTCCTTCCAGTGATGAGGTTACTTTAGAAAACAATTACAAATTGCATTTCGTTATTTAGTCAGTTAATATGTCGGTTATGACCTCTGTGTAAAATGAATAATGGTTTCATGTTTTCGTTATTTTTGTACCATTTCATTGCTAACATCAGCTGTCAGGTTCCCAAACGAATGCAAGCTAATGTTAGTAAAGTATCAGTGCTATCGTTAAATGGATTAAATGCTACATTGTGCTTAGGCAGGTTTGGTTTAAGTATTGTAAATGGTGCTCCACACCTTATCTATAGTGTTTTGGCTCATGAGTTGTTGCTGTTAAGTCTAGATTGTTGCTGTTTGGGTTTTTTATGGGAATGTATTCACATGTACCTGGCTGATACTGTACCTTAACAACATCACAAACAATGACCTCAAAACTCATTCAAACCTCTTGACGGTCTTACCAATGAGCTTTATCAATTATAGCAGAACTATAATTTCATTGGAAGGTCTTCCTTTTATTTTGCCCATCCTGTGTGTGATACTATTGGTTAGTCATAGTTAACCCTCTGAGGACAAAAGATGCACCGGTGCCGCGGCGCGTCCAATCGATGTATGACGAAACTCCTACTCCAAAAGCGATATTACAGAAATTCATTTCAGACATTTATTTCCTACTTTAATCATATATAACCCTAAGACTTTGATGAACTCATTTCAAGCACCAAAACAATTTGTACAACACATCATAAGATAAGGTTTGTTTTCAAAAAGAGATTTGAGGAATTTCAAAAAAAGCCAACGTCAATGTTTCAGCTTTTGCACCAAATTATCTCTACTCAGTCCCACTCCACCCCCATTTCCGACACCCCTGCACGGTTGTCTGTACTGGTTTTCTGTATGTTACAGGTGGCTATGTATATCAGATGATATATGACTGTGAGTATGGTGACAACATCACCGACATGGTCTTCTTTGTAAAAAACCTATTTAACCAGAAGATTAACACCCAGTATGACTCTCGGGTTGGGAAGTATGTCGGCTTTGGAGAATATGGCATGACGAACGCTGCCCATTATAACAGCCAGCAGTGGAAAATGGATGAAAGAAAAGCTCAAGTGGAGACTCTTTGCAGATACAACGCAAGATTATTCAGAAGGAGCACACTGGATCGAAAAGGTAAGGTTCTGATTTCTAGAGGAGAGTTTAAAGCAGGATATAGCACTCCTAACAGTGCCACTTCATTTGGTTTAATTGGCTTCATTGGAAAAAGGAAACAATTGTTCCCTCCCCATTCTTTAATTAAATGGCTTGAAGAAAACTGTTTAGCCCCTGACTCACTCTTCTGCACTGTACCTTGAAGTAGGCCCTACATCCAGCAGGTCATTCAGCTAATTTTTTGCTTTAATCATTTCTACACTCCAGTGCGTCCGACTGTCAAGGTCCATGAGCCCGAGCCAGCTGACTACGGGAAGCGGTCCATACTTGAGTGCAGCGCTATGGGGTTCTTCCCTCAGGAAATGAGGCTGAGCTGGCTGAGAGACGGCGTAGAGGTCACCACTGATGTGTCGTCTACAGATGTCTTGGCCAACGGGGACTGGAGCTTCCAGCTGCACTCTTACCTGGAGTTCACACCCAGAAGAGGGGAGAGGGTGAGCTGCAGGGTGGAGCACAGCAGCCTCAGAGAGAGCCTGGAGGTGGACTGGGGTAAGGGTCACCCTGGAAGAGAAAACACGCTCAAATGGTGATGAAATTTAGATACCACACAAACTGAGTCTTCCTTACTCACTATTTAACTTAAATTCAATGAAGATAGATTAATTGGCAATTAATAACAATATTTATAGAATTAAGTTAACTTTTGACAATTAGACACATTTTCATACAATGCAGGCTTATGATGATAGGAGATAGGACAGCATTCCCCGTCTAGACTCTGGAGCCAGCAGGTGGAAGATGGAATTGCATTGGTAAAATCTCATGGAACAATCAGAATCTATTAAATTAGAGTTTAATTACGATAATGATAGACTTTGAACATTAGGCATCCACATTTGCTTGGTTTTCAGTGTGTCTGTTTATTGAAACCATTTTAACCATTTTGCTATAAAATTGAATATCAAACACCCCAAATTAAATAAAAGTAATGATTCATTTTGGATTCAACATACATGCTTGCATCCAATTTATTATTTATTTATTCATTTTGCGTGCAATTTGGTTGAAAAAAACACATATTTCTGATATAATTTCAAATTTGACCCGAGGACAACACAGGGGTTAAGCTCTAAGCCGGATATATGAGAGCTTCCCTTTTGATGTGAATACTATTAACAAGTGGGAAACTTGTAATTATGATAACTGTGATACACTGGTGCCCAAATTACTATTTCTTTTTTTCAAACTGCAAATGTGCCCTCTTGTATGTACCTATAATAGATAAAACATGACAACGTTCCCTCTAGAGTGCTTGCCCCCGCCGAGTCCTCCATTGTTCTGATGTGACATGAACGCAGCATATTGGTTGGGATGGGAGTTGGTGGGTTGTCATGAGCTCTCTCCCCCCCCCCTTCAGCCTCAGACATTCTCACCTTACCTCAGGCCCGAGCCATTTTACGCAAATTTCCAAACCTGCTGATCTCTCTCGGTCCAGCAGTTGTCCCCGGTGTGTTGTTCCTATGTTTCCACATCACCGGACCTCCACACCCACCTGCTCACCTTCTCCTCATTCCATCATTATACCTTATGCCAGTGGTTCCCAACCTGGGGTTCGGGCACCCCCAGGGGGGGCGGTAAAGATCACAGGAGGGGCGCAAGTCTTTATCTGGTTTGAGGTTGAGGTAAAACAAATATATTTGCACATGTTAAACAAATTATGATAATACACTAGAATATATAATGTATACAAAAGTCTGTATGAAAACTATATATTTTGTTGTATCCTCGTTTTTCCTGCTGCCACAGCATCACTATTTTATGAATGAAACATGGTGGAGAAATGTAACAGTGCTGATAACTCGTTTGTATCAAAAAAGAAAGTAAGGCTCTATCTTGAGAGTTACCTCAACTTTTCTTAGACATGAGTAGGGGGGGGCGCCAAGGAAAAAAGGTTGTGAACCACTGCCTTATGCCAGTGTTGCCTATTTTGGCCAAAATGTTCCACCTGCTGTATTTGTTTGGCTGCCTGCCTGCCCCCCCCCCCCCCGCCTACTCCCTTTTTGGATTTATTTGCCTGTGCTGATCGACTGCCTGTTTCCGACCTCTGCTTTGAACCAAGATTCAAGCTCAACTACCTTGCCTGCTCTGCCCCCCTTGCTTTAGCTCAAAAAACTACTACCAGAATTGTCACGTACTCAGTCTGAGTGACGGATATTGACACCATCAAACAACAGGTTGGTTTGCCAGCTGTGTTGAAATGGGAGATTTTTGAATGGAAGGAGCAGCTTGGGAAAGCAGAGGCTGGAGAATTATGAAATCAGAGTGGGAAGAGTCGATATTCACAAGTAAAATAAAGGTGAAAGGGAGAGAAAAAGGTAATCCTTGAGGTTTCGCAAAAGCTTCTTCAGATGTAAAAATGGAATCGTGGTGGAATTTCCTTCCACATTGCAAAGATAACCTTTTCTTATCTTCATACCCACGGGTGTGTGTTTTCTAGAATAGAAAGGAATTTCACTTAGTCCACAGTTTACCTTAATATGAACTAATTCCATTACTCTAAATATTACTCAATTAAGGTATTATAAGCTATTTTCTAAAAGTGTTTTTGTCCCAGAGGCGAGCTTTCCGATGGTTTATCTTCATGTCACCATACAACATTTGATTCTGGCCTAGAAGATTTTTGGATACCTAACTAAGTGGTGGATCTAGTAAAGCATCTGTGAGCAGATTCACTCATTATTTCTCCCACTTAGACACCTCGTCACTCAATGCTAAATACTTGAAGATGGCTGTGGGGATCATCTTCTTCTTCATCGGCTTCACTGCAGCTACTGGTGGAGCAGCTTACTACTGGTGGAAACAGAGGTGTGTTGACGTCAGTGTTTGTATTGTGAAACCATTCGTTTTTCTTCTGTGCCAGGTTAATTTCTTCCATTGTTAGATTATGACAACTAGTGTAGTTATGTCATAAAATGAATGAAAGTCTTCAGGTTTTAAAATACGTTGTTTTCATGTTTCAGGTTTGACTTCAGCCCATCAGGCAGACAAGCACAAACTCCATGTGATCCCTCAGAATTGTTGAGTTATTAACAGAATAAGATAAAGCTCTGCTGAAGATCTGAATTAGAATGCAATATAAACTATTAAAGCTGGTGACCCCTTCAGTCCACAAAAAAAAAAAACGAGAAAAACGACGTTGTGGGAAGATGACATGCTGTTGTTTTCCCCCCAGCATGGTGGAGCGCCTCCTTTATCATTTTTGTCAACCAAGGACTTAACTGACACGTTATCCTTCAAAACAAAGTGCAAGGGAATTCATTAATTTAGTTCAAATATATATTCTTAAGGTTTCCTTTTCACTATATGATCATCTAAACACTGTGGCATTGTGACTTCTCTACACTTCCACACTGCAAAAAAAAGCAGATTTAAAGCTGCTCTAATCAATATTTTTATATTAATAATTGATCACATGACAACATGTATGTTTAAAGGTCGTCATAGTGAGGAACCCACAGAGGATTATCACTGGACTCTGTAGTTCCCCTCAGCAGACAGGCAGCTGTTACCAGCGAAAAAAAAAAGAAATTCTGTATATTCTAGATGCTAAAAGTTCAAGTTCATGCAGTCTGTAAAAGTGTTTTGTCAGCCTGCCGTCCTTGCTATTATTTTTCCTATATATGTAGATTATCTACATATATAATAATACCAATTATCTTACATTATGTAAGATAATTGGTATTATTTTTATGTCCATGTGTAAATATGAGTGTCACTGTGTAAAGATGTATGTATACAGTGATATCTTGATCACCATAATAAGAGTATAACGCTGTTTTCCTTAATTCAGTAAACATGGGCTTTCTCAGTCCCCGGTGATATACAGTAGGGTGTGATGTCTGCATATCCCGGCGAGACAAAATAAACCTTTTCTAATCTCTTATTTGCTGTCACTGCAGTTCTCAATCTATATACTATTATTCTTGGACAACAGCAGTCTTTGCAACATAGTCTACAAGACTTCATGAGTGTAAAAGCTTCTGTTGCTGCTGAACCTTATCCTATGAATTACATTTGTAAAGGTAGCGCAGACCTGTGGTTTTTTTGTGATGTAGAAATGTTAAATTCCTGTAGATTCACTGCATGTCGTAATGTGACAGATGAATGCATTGTCAGAAGCCTGTAGCAGAGACCCTGTGTCTCTGAACTTCAGTGAAAAAAAAAAACACATTTTCTTTCTCAAACACCAGCTGTTCAATCCCACGCCTCTCTGTAAATGATTCAAACTGATATGAGTGCTCTATTTTGGAATTGACTGGGGAGCTATAAGAGCTTTGAGCCTGAACCCCCGGTACTTGTTAGTTGGCATTTCAGAGTGAGACACTGCCTGATTGCTGTCAATATGGCGAGTCTTTTCACCGTTGTGGTCATGCTGGCGGTGATGTCCAGTGGGTTATGTGAGGAGAAAACCTTTCTGCAGCGAGCTGGTGTGGCTTTTAACAGCAGACAGTACAGATCTCTGCTTACTGTGAACAACGGAGAGCAGTTTGGAAACTGGACCTGGCCCGAGATGTGTCCTGACAAGTTCTTCGCTGTTGGCTTCAGTGTTCGGGTAAAGACCCTGACTCTCTCACATATAAATGTTCTATTTTATATGGCAAGGTAAAGAAAAAAACGGAGGGACACAACACATGCAACAGGCAGATAGCCTATAAAAGAAAGAGAGAGAATGAGAGAAAGGAAAGTCACACATACATACAGTAACGCTAATACATTTATTTCTACTCGTAAACACTAATCTGACCAGCATTTGTACTAGCCAGGACTCAAGACAATCAACTCGCTGAATCTCCTTGTCCACAAAGAGATTCATGTAGATGATATTTTTCTATTTACATATATAGGCTTTGTCAGCGGTGGAATGTAACTACTGTAAGTACATTTACTCAAGTACTGTACTTAAGTACAAATTTGAGGTAGCCTACTTGTACTTGAGGTCTTTTCTTTTTATGGCACGTTCTACTTCTACTCCGCTACATTCCATCTGACAACTTTAGTTAATAGTTACTTCATAAATTAAGATTTTTGTACAGAAAACACATGTAGTTTATAATATACAATGTTTTATTATGAATTTGACTAATGTTTTCATTGTTTCCAGTTTCTAAAATGTGAGGCTTTTTCTGCATTGAGTAGTTTAACATTTAACACTTTAAGTACATTTTCCTGATGACACTTACACACTTTTACTTAAGTAACGTTTTCAATGCAGGACTTTTACTTGTAACAGAGAATGTGTACAGTGTGGTATTTGTAAGTAAAGGATCTGAATACTTATCTCACCACTGGGGTTTGTCTAGTTAATATACCAGGGTTTTTCTATTTGGTAACTTTTGCCTCATCATTTTTTGATATTGTAAATGTATTTTTCTTACTTTAATATCAAATTAAAGCTTTATTTGTGTAGATATAGATTTGTGTTATCGGAAATCTTTCCCTGGCTTGAATGTAGGATGTTTCGTATTTTGACAGTTGCTGTGTTTCTATCTGATTTGAGCTTGTTTTTTTGATAATTGGGATCATGTGCCGGTGCCCTCCATTGGCCTCAAGTTGATTGCCTTGATTTGAAACACCTGTCCTGGTCAGAATAAATGCCAGTCAGATAGCTGGCGGGGCTTTCCATTCTCCATTTAGTTTTACAGATTAGAAAAGGAATATAATTTCAATATTATATGTATATATAATATGTATTTTGTGGAGAAGCTAGAAGGCATAGGTTAATGTAAATGAAAACCGTTTTTGGTTGCTGTAATTTTTCCTCCTCTCCTATGCTAACGCGATTTTAACGTAAAAGATGAAGGACAAACTCCTCAGTCCTCATTCTACGCAAAAATGCATTCCTAAATTCACCCGAAGCTAATGAGGCGTCAGCAGTTTGACGTAGTCAAATCAAATGAGTATCTTCTATCCAAAGTTGCAATGTTTGGAGTTCAAAATTCCCCTCGTTATGTACTCTTCCACTGCAGCTCAGCAACAACACCAACAGGGAATTTGTACTGAAAAGACTTTGAAAGAGACACCAATCTCGTCTCCCATCTTATATTGGAGTTGAGTTAGGAAGAGATCACTTCAAAGCCAACAAGGAGAGTAGGAACAATTACAGGTCTACAATGAATGGGCTGCATGTGAGTAGTAGTTTTAAGATAGACGTGAAAAAATGCAAACCCTTTCCTTTAGGGTGGCGGGAAATATCTGTTTAAAAGGAGCAAAAAAAAGAGAAAAATAATCTTGACAGACCTGAGAAAACTGCACTGAAAAGTAATCCGTTATGTGTGTGTAAACACACATAAATCTGCATGCAAAACCATTGTCACTGAGACGAACTCTGTTTCCGATACTAACCCACATTTCTCTGCATAGACTGCAAACACTAAAAACAAGCAATGCTTTCACCCGGTATGCCCTTTCAGATTTGGCAGCTGCTTCACCAGAATAACATAACGTAAGCTGATTTGACGATAGCTGTTCTGGGAACTGTTTTCTGTTTCCTCAGGTGGAGTCTAACCAGTATGGGGCGGATGACACCGCTCTGAATGGGATCCGCCTCATCTGTGCCAAAGACGGGAGCCGAAGCTTTCTGTATTCTATTGAATCCCACAGTGGCTAGTGAGTAGCTCTCAACGGTACCACCTTCTAATGTAAAATATAGATGTGCTTCAGTTTTGGGGGTGTAATTTGAAGTAATTTGAATAACATGTAAATTGTAAAATGAATTACTAGGACTGTACTCGAGTATTTGGTTTCATTCAGTTTTGTTGGATTTGTGGGTGATTCTATAGGGATTATGGGATATGATAGGCAAGAATAAGGCTTGGCTTCAGCCTATTTCTTGTTCATTTAAAGGTGCTTTAAATGATTTTTTTAGGCTACAACATTTTTTGTCACATACAGCAAAACATCTCCTCACTATCTGCTAGCTGCCTGTCCCCTGAACACACTGTAAAAAAAAAAAAACAAGGTCTCTGTAGACAGCCCAGGCTCCACAAACGGCAACAAAAACAAACTGCACCAACCTGCACCACCAAACATAACAAAGAGTGTTCCAGCCCTTACCCGGCAAGAAGGATTTGGGGGTGGGGGGTTAGTGCGCAGAAGGGAGGGGGAGAGGACGGGATGAGGAGGAGGGAGGAGCGAGCCAGCCTCATTTTTTGTTTGACAATACTTTGAACGTCAACAAGAAGTGACGTCACCCAACATCGCTTAGAGCACCTTTAACTATTTTTTCATGTATGTTAACCAAAATAAAATTATTCATCATCATCATCATCATCACCCTTTATAAAGGGCTTAAAATTAGATTTATTTATGGTTTAGAAATAATTTATTAATGCTTTACAGGTCAGTTATATTACACTAATATGTAATATATCATGTATCATAACTGATGTATAAAGTATTAGTAAAAGTCATATTAACCATTAATAAAGCCATTGGTTACAACTACAATAAATGGTGCCTTATCAACATTTTGGGTTCAATATGTCCCTGTTAACACAGTGATTTTCATTTCAGGGAGCCAGCATTCAGCAGGAGGAATTCCAATGTAAGACAGCAATGAACATATCAATAGAAAGACTTTCCTTTGCCTACTTTGAGTATGTCTGCCACTTGCTAAAATGTTTTTATTGATGTCTTTAAACATGCAGCTGTTAGTTGCTGTGGCCGGATCTGTCTTGTGAAAGATCTCCTTGATCCCAGTGGGACTAACCTGGCAGTACTATAAAAGGTTAAATGAGAATTAGATAAATAAAGTATGTACTTTGAAAGCAGCATGAAGCTGCAGACTGGCAGTTTCCCATCACGTTCAGAAGGGAAATGAAAGCACCGCTTTTGCCAGGATTGCAAATTAGGTGTTCAGATGTTGAAATGTCTCGACTTCCTTTTAGTGTTTCCAGCCCTCATCTTGGATTTCTTCCCCCACCCTCCCTCCCCCTTGTATTTCCTCCTCTCCTGTCCAGCTTTGGTGAATGGACCCAGCCCCAGTACTGCCCCAGTGGCATGCTCTCCTCTTTCCAGATCCGCGTGGAGCCCCATCAGGGTCTTTTCGGTGATGACACGGCCATCAACAACATCAAGTTCCGCTGCAGCAGCAACCCGACGCTGGAGGCGGCCGGCATGGACTGGGGAGAGTACGGTCACTGGAGCCAGGAGTGTCACGATGGTGGAATCTGTGGCATCGAGACAAAGATGGAGGAATACCAGTATGGCCTGGACGACTCCAGCCTCAATGATGTGCGCTTCCATTGCTGTGCCAAGCCTCAGCAGGTAAGACAGAGGGTTATATTTTGATAAACCAAAGCCCAGAAACAGTTGAGGGTTTTAATGACACATCCCCACAAAATACAGAAGTTTTTGTTTTTATAAAGTCTGTGGCCAAACATGTGCAACCCTAATCTGTTACACTAACCTGCTGCAAGATGCAAGACAATCCAACAAACTATTTTTTTCTGAGCACTTTAAGGACTTTTTGTCCACGTTGGCTTAAAAGTACAGAACAGATTACTAAATGGATGTTGAGGTGAGATTGTTTTGTCATAGGGGATGTACAATTTGGGACTGTGTCTTACATTTTTAAGGTATAAGAAGTTTGCAGGAATATATAAATCAATTCAAATGTCAAATGTAATATGTACTGTATACAGTACATTTCATTACTGTTCATGAACTTGTGTTTGCTGTTTTTATTGACAGTGATCGGCAGGTGAATATCAGCACGCCTGAGCAGTTTAATCCAACGCCCCGAAAAGTAAAGCTCCATCCATCTTCGTTGACAAATAATAAAAAACTCATTTGAATTGCTGCTGTCTCTATAGTGATTTCCCAGAACTTGAAAGTATTGATGTGTTGTGTGTCACTTCCTTTTCTTTATGAAAACTTAAACACGACTGAGGTCAGAGTTCAGAGCAGACAGCAATAATGCTCGTTGAGTGTCACGTTCAGCAGGAAAAACAGAAAGATTAAGGAGCGCTGCTCAAAATCAAGAGCTCGTCTGAAGAGCCTCTTTTTACATCATGTCATCCCCTCATCACCTCTCATCAGCATGAGCGCAGCGTGTTTTCATACCCAGTCTAATGAGCCAATGAGCTCACAGCAAAGTCATAATAAGCGTGAGCCCAAAACAGAGCCGCTGACACAGGCGTTTCCCAGAATTCCTGCTGGAACTTAGGTAATTAAGAAACAACAAGAGAGGGGATATTAATTAATTCACAGTTTAAGGCCTGACAAAGGTTGATAAGACACTGATTGGCACACACAGAGGTAATTGTGTTAATTAATCGGTGAGTGTTTAATCTGCTAACACACAAGTGTGTGCGGAGGTTTGGGGAGGGAACTCAAGGACGTTATCAAACACTGCGGTAATGGTTTTCAGAAGATTTTGCAAGTCAGGGCAAAGTGATTATAGTCACAGTTAGTGCCTCTCTGTTATGGTAATGCATACACTCAAGCTGACCTCATATCTAAGTTCAAAGTGTACTTATTGGAGTTAGATGCTCAAGTGCACTTGTTGGCTTGCTTGGGAAAGAAGATATGCTCGGATCATCAGGAGGAGGGTTGACAAGGAAAACGGCTGTGTAGGGAGCTCATTTCAAGTTAACTATGTCCTGTAAAATACAACTCTGCCCAAGACAAATGCCTATTTAAGTTCTGAGAGCCCAAGGTGTCATCTTCAAACGGCTTAATGTGTCTGAACAACAAAACTCACTGACTCACTGGTGTGTCAGTCGGTACAAATGCATGCTGTGCAGCCAAACTCACAGAACTTTACTTTAAATTGCAATGGAGATCTGAAAGTTTCCAAAGATACCAGAAATATCAGTATGTGTTTTCGGGAAATGTGTATAAAATAATACATAACAAGGCATCAACAATATATCCACTAAAAACATGGAGGTTAAGATAACAATATATAGATATACTGATGGGGGTGGCAGTAGCTCAGTCTGTAGGCACTGCCTGGTGCTCTTGAGCAAGGCACCGTACCCTCCCCCAACCGCTCAGGGTGCTGGTTCAGCTACTCTGACATCTCCATTTGTGCATGAATAGGTCCTGAGCATATGTGTGTGTATTTCAGGCCTGTGTGTAGTGATTTCTAACAAACAGTGTGTAAATTGTAATTTCCCCACTGGGGATCAATAAACAGTATACATTAAATTAATCTCAATAAAGTGTTGGAACAAATATATGTGTGGAATAAGATCATTTTTAATAACCTTATTCTACTTGAAGGGGTATTCCACTTCCATATAGTTGGTGGGACTGTATGGATTGGTAAAGATAGAAACAGTAGAGATGCGATAGGTGGAGTTTAAAAAATGCTGGATACTACATTTCCCATAATGCACATCAGTAAAGTCTTTCATTGGACCTTCCCTGCCTGTTATATGCCCTCATCTTTCAATCTTTAAACCCCACATTTGTAAAACAGTTGGTTTAATATCAGTCTCAAATCTAACTCAAGATAACCCTGATGACATCACGATGACATTGTTAGGGTTATTTTCATTACACAGCTGGTTTCAGAAGTGGCACTCTCCATCACAACTAAACTGACCTATACTCAGACTGCGAAGTGAGGAATGATATTTAATCCTGTTGCTGTAACAAAGTCGTTTTTTTGTGTACTTGTACTATTTGGAGTATTTTAAAATTCTGTAATTTCACTATGTATAACAAGTATATCAATTGGCATCCGTTACGGAGTACAGCCAAATATCACATGAACTGTTAGAGTGGAACAAAATAAAATATAATAATAATAATAATAATAATAATAATAATAATAATAATAATAATAATAATACAGAATATAGAATTAAATCATCATGGGTTGAGATTAGGATTAGTGTAGGGCCTACATTGTGCGCAGTGTAGGTTTAAAAAAAAAAAAAATCTAATAAACACTAATGCACCACCCGACCAGCACGCTAAGTAACCCAAATCAAACACGCCCAGACACAGGGGCATGCTGGGTCTAGCTAACATGCTAAATGCTAAAACATGCTGGTGAATGATTTCACTGAGGAACTTTTACTCTTAGTGAGATGTGAGCAGCTAGAAACTGAGTGGACTGGCTATATTTATGGATTAAGAACGACGAGCAGAGAAGTTGAACTGGAGCAGATAGAGGAGGACTTTGGGTGAGTTCAGACAGGTGAGTTCAAAAAACAATTTTACTGTACGGAGAAGGTGGGCACTGGGTTATCTAGAAACATTGCAGTGTGTGTGTGTGTGTGTGTGTGTGTGTGTGTGTGTGTGTGTGTGTGTGTGTGTGTGTGTGTGTGTGTGTGTGTGTGTGTGTGTGTGTGTGTGTGTGTGGCGCGCTTGTGCAGGCTCTTGCGTCTAATGTGTGTGTTTGTCCCGCGGGACTGTGGAGTTTATATTTTTACATGTCTGCTTTGGTGTTGTTTTATTCTGCTGTTGATCCAGTGAGAAGTGGCAGGTTATGTATGAAGTGGCAGGTTATGTATGAAGTGGCAGGTTATGTATGGAGTGGCAGGTTATGTATGGAGTGGCAGGTTATGTATGGAGTGGCAGGTTATGTATGGAGTGGCAGGTTATGTATGAAGTGGCAGGTTATGTATGGAGTGGCAGGTTATGTATGAAGTGGCAGGTTATGTATGGAGTGGCAGGTTATGTATGGAGTGGCAGGTTATGTATGGAGTGGCAGGTTATGTATGGAGTGGCAGGTTATGTATGAAGTGGCAGGTTATGTATGGAGTGGCAGGTTATGTATGGAGTGGCAGGTATGGAGTGGCAGGTTATGTATGGAGTGGCAGGTTATGTATGGAGTGGCAGGTTATGTATGGAGTGGCAGGTTATGTATGGAGTGGCAGGTTATGTATGAAGTGGCAGGTTATGTATGAAGTGGCAGGTTATGTATGGAGTGGCAGGTTATGTATGAAGTGGCAGGTTATGTATGGAGTGGCAGGTTATGTATGAAGTGGCAGGTTATGTATGGAGCCTAATGATTGCACCCGCCGTGGTGTTCATTTATTTTGTCAATATTGTGTAATTGTCTGAGTTTTGTCTATTTCTCATATATTTCCTGCTGGTTGATTCTAGTGAGGCTACACAGAGAAAGGCAGTTGTATAGGCTACACAGGCTGCAAATGTTTGACTATAGAAATGGAATCTATTGTTGGGCTAGGACATAACGGGCATTTTAACTGACTTTTCCTTTTACTCTTATCTCTTTAACTTTTACAGGACATGAGTAACATTTCTTAAAAGTAGGCTAATTGCACTTTGTATAATATTCTAGTTCCCCCTAGAAGTGTTTGGATCTTTAAGGGTAGCCTAATATCAGGAAATCAAACATTTAAAAATCCAAAGGGATCTATCGAATAACTCCAACTGCCATAGATGATGTGATTGTTGTTCAATATGTAGCTAGGTGCTATATATGTTTGTCATATATGTTGTCTAATAACAAAAACGAAAATAAAGTTATATAAAAAACAAACAAAAAATAAAGGGATATATTTTATAATGCTATGAAATTGAGAAAAGTTCCAAATCATCTTATTAGAAAAGCTGGAACCTGTAAAAGGTTAGTGGTTTGTATAAAAAAAAATAGAGGTATTAGAAAATTAAAATTGCTGGAGATTCATTTTGTTCTTGATCAAATACTCTCAACTATAACTTCAGTACTGTATTTTGAGGTCTATTTCACTGCACGTGATGCCTTAACCAGCCACTAGATGGCAGTGCTGCGTCAACTGGAATTTAAACCCACATCTCACTAGAAACAATGACTTTTATTAACTTAACACATTCAATATAAACATCTTAACTTGATTTTATTGAAGTGTTATGAATTCTGAATTAATCAATTAAATGTTGAACACTAGGGGGTGGGAATCACCAGAGGCCTCACGATACGATATCATCATGATACGATATTATTGCGAATTTAAACATATTGCAATATTCTGCGATACATTGCAATTTATTACCTTTTTTTACAACTTCAAATTTTTTCCCAATTTTAAATGATGTCCCCAAAAGGACACTTTGTCAACATCTGTTTTATCTAAAAACATAAATTTCTCTGTTTGTTCATCTCACTTCAGTTGTATTGCTGCAATAATGGGTTGGATTGTAAAGCAGGCAAACTGATCAACACATATAAAATAAAAGATCGATACTTGGCGTCTGTGTATCGATACAGTATTGCCACGGAAAATATCACGATACTATGCTGTATCGATTTTTCCCCCACACTCCTATTGAACACATGGCCATGCAGCTCCCACCTCTCAGTGAACCACAGCGGCCCTCTGGGCACGAAGGCCTCGAACCTGCATTGAATCAACATCGAACCCGGCCTGAACGCTGTTATGGCATCCTGTACCACAATCATGAAAACAACATTTCTTCAACTCTCAGAAGGAACTTCATCATTCAAAACACGCTGCAAGCTCAGCAAGTCGTTGTGTAGCATTACCTCTGTGTCCTAGTGTGGAACCTTAAGGATGTAACGCCGCGGGTCATACTGTATGTCTAATGTCCAAACCGCACGCGCAATGTGTTTCTGACTAGCTTAGCGGTTCGCCAGCGGTCCCCAATCTGCCTCAGGTGCAATTAACGCCTCCTGTAGTGAACAGAATGGATGTGGTGTTGGTGGTTTTGGTTGAAGGTAAAGCCCTACTCCTAATGACCTTATGCTCCCTCGGGCTCCGAGCTCATGACTTATTGATCACACCGGCTGTGTTGACTCAACTGTAAATATACTTCTGTTCATAAAACACCGTAGGGTTATTATTGTGGCTGCCAGCCTCTGTTTTGAAGTGAAATATTGATGCATGAGGGACAGTTTTGGGACTGAACGGCATTGTTTTGATGTAAGGGCTGGATGAATGGTATTGCTGTGGTGTTTGGGTGCAAATAGCTATAAAGTTGATCTATTGCAAGGTTCCCACAGTAATGAAGGTAATAACCAGATGGAGCAGATTTGAAAAACCCACAGTTCTCTCATTCTGCTTCTTTTTGTATTTTCACTGTGTTCAGTGGACTAAAGTTGTCATTTCATCTTTCAGTTACATTCTGTATTTCTCCAAGGGGAGCATGGACTGTTCCTGTAAACAACTAGAACAGAACATTTCTAAAAACTTTATTTTTGCTGGTTAATGACACAGAGATAGCTTGAGCATTGACCTTTGTGTCAGCTTATTCTCAAGGTTTTAGGTAAAGCCGTACACTTTCTTAATTGTTTCTCCGTCTTCAGATGTTTTTTTTTCTTCCTATCATTTCAGTCTCTGTCTTGTAAGTATCTTGCAGGCTGGTAAGGCAGCTATGTGGCCAGTTCCCCATTGAAGTGACAAATAAGTATAAATCCTTTAATGTCACATACAATGCAGGTAATGCTGGTTTCTCACAGTGTGACTTTGCCATGTGGCAATCAAGCATCCTCATTTGGTGCGGGAAGATATCATACTTGCAGTGTCATATTGTATAATTCTGCAAGAACATTTGGTTTCTGTAATTATTAGATTTAGTCCTGATTTATTTTGCCAAATAATTGCAGCAAATGGATGTTGTTCCCTGTTCCTATTGCATTTCAAACATTGTACTACTGATTGATTGAAGTCAGTTTTCTCTCATTGTGAACAATAATAAGACAACAGTAAAAAGGAATGGTTTTTTTTGGACATGATCTTGACTCAATCTTTCACTTGGACTCAATTTAAGTGGACCTGACTAAATCCCTATTGCAGAATGTACAGTATGCATCTGTGTATATTTTTCTCTTCCAACTCTAAAACAAAATTAGATTGATGAGCTCATGAGTCAAATCTAGAGCTAAACCAAAATTCCCGTAAAAAGCTTTGCGCTTGAGCATCTTTGAGCAACTTTCAATAGCAGCGGCCTCAACAAACAGGCCCTGTATTCCCTTTGACACAAAAGAAGCAAAGACACATGTACACATTAAATATAAATCATTTTATAATATACAAATTGTACAGATGTCATGAACAATAGGAATGTGGACATACTCAGGATAGCAAAGATAAAGAATACTTTTTTCTTCCTCGATAGCACTGCTATGCAAGTGACAACTGCACATGATCAAAGATACTCAACATTCAAGATGGCAGCCGAGGTGATTAAAAAAACAGCAGAGACAAAAACCTAAGAACACATTTTCCAGAGGCTGTGAGCAAGCTAAAGTGACAACACAGAAGAAGAAAAATGACGGCAGCTTATTGTATCATGTTCTGTCATTTCTACTCTGCCCATTTCACATCATAGTAGCACACAGGACAGGAAATGAACCATTATGTTTCTTCATAGCATTACCAAGAACAATTGCACCAGCGCCACTATTGATGATCAGAGACAATTATGCCGATAGAAGCCAGGAAAATGTATATTAACTTGTTGTTTTTTGTTTTTTTTTGTTTTTTTTACACAAATACAGAGAGCTGCAGATGTATATTTAAGTCTTAACATTAGTCAAAGGTCTCCTTCTTTTCACGGATGGCTAAGGTAACATGGTTCAGCATCATTTAACTGAAGTGTGAGATCCTGCCTCGCTTTTGTCTCCTTGGCTGTGTTCTTCTTTTTTCTTTCTACCAGACAAAAAAAAAAAAAAAAAAAAAAAAAATCACAATTACCCACAGTCCCTGGATGTCAAAGGTTAGACTGCACTGCCACCAATCAGCCCTTATCAGGATGAGATGGGGCCCTGAAGGCCGCGGCCTCAGGTAGGATACAGAGCCGTTTGGAACTTTTGCGAAGATTACGATCATCCTTGTTTGAGGATGCCCAACGGGAGTGTAGTAGGAGTCAAAAACACAGTCATGTCACGATCGCCTCGCCACTTAACTGATATTCCAAACTCTGTTCTTCTAGATAAAGTGGAATATGATCTGCCTGTTTTTGCAGGATGCCAAAGGGGAATAAATGTCTCAGTTCCGATTAAATAAAAAACAACAAAAATAGTAGAAAGGCAGGAATACTGAAACAAATTCATATTCATAAAACAGATATATGACAGTTAAAATGTTTTTCACGACTCTGGGGAAAATGAAGAAATTGATTAAATCTGATGAAATAAATTGACCAGGATTCAGTGGGGATCTTTCTCAAATATTCATAAATGATCTTGTCAGCTATCAAAAGGCGTCTTTTGGTTATTGCCTTTTCATTCATATTCCTATTTGTCACATTCTAACAAACGTGAAAGTGACAACTGAGTCTTATTTGCTCCCCAGCAGCTCTGATGCTAGCGGGAGGATAACATATTTCTTGAATACAATAAGTGCTTATTAAAGCTCAAACAGCCAAAAGCTAAAAGCAACTGAGATAATGATGTTTAAAAAAAAAAAAAAAAACACTACAGAGAATATTATGATATGACTTCATATCTTAATTTCAATATTATCAGAGTGGTTATTTGTCATGTGTTCGTGCCATCTCCTGTGTACAACTGTGGAAAATCCATTCTGGCTCAAATATGACCCTTGACCTTTTCTGCCATTAGCCCTCACGGGTCTGGACTCCGTCATAGTGGAGGGCGAGAGGACAAGGAGCATATGTTTTGGGGGTCAGACACACGGCGACCCCTCATTTTAAAACCACCAAAAGCCCTCGGGAGGTAGCTCAAAGCGTCAGTCAGAAATACATTTTAGCAAGCTTTAGCGTAAAAGCAGAGGCATCACAAAGCCCACAGTAAGATCTCTTGACTCAAAAACAGAACATTCACAACAATAAAACAAAATGTTCTTCCAAAACATATTACCTTCATATAGACAAACACGTGTATCCCCTCACTCTGAATTCCAGTAATAAAACAGGAAACAACAGCTTCAAAATACCAACACTGACTGTTTCAAATCTTTCCTGTTTGACTATAACAAACATATAACACTTTAATCACCATTGTGCCTCTATACAACATTTCTAAAAGCAGATTGTGGGGCATTTACAGTATAGTAGTAAGGCTAAGCTGGTCACAGTTTTTAAATTCTACTCTACACAAAATCACTTGCCATTTTACATTTGAAAAAAATCTCAGCGGCGGGTGGATTAATTAAGGAGAGCACTTATTCCGCATAATCAATCATACTTCTGTGTAACTGAAGAGTTTCATCTCCAAAAAGGAGACATTTTTCTTGACCAAAGTATCATGTTTTACTTATAAAATAAAAGATCCAAATTATGACAAATTATAGCCAGTGTGAAGCAGGACAGCAGGTAGTTTAAGTTCTTCATTAAGTGAATGCTAACATTCTAATAAATAGGTTTTCCAACATATTTTATAATGTATTGTTTGTAAATTCTTTGCAAAATTTAACATTGTTAACACGGACTCTTCCTCCTCAGTGCAAATGATTCCCCGTGACATCACTGTTAAATCTGAAGGCTATTTCCTTGACATGTTGAGGTGTTTTGATGTCAATACATCCCCTAATAAGTGACCCCCATTATAAATGCATGATTCCTGACAGATACCCCACTGACTAAACCCATTAGTGAGCTAATGAGAGCTCTACACCGTGAACATCGCCACCTTTCTCCCTCCCTTTCACATCCCCCCATCCCTCTTTCTTAAAATGGAAAGCCACTTGATGCCATGAAACAGCACATTATCACTCCGTTATTGTCAGAAATGATGTCTGAAATGAGGTGCTTAAAGAGCTGGAGGTAAAATAATGAAGGAAATCTCAACAGGGAATGTGGAACCCAAACGGCTGTAACTTTAAATCAGCCTATTCATTTCTTTTATTTGACTCTCTTATGCTCGGTGGGCCTTCTCTTTCACTCTCAACGGCTTTCTATGTCTCAATTTCTCTCTCTCAATCTTTAGGTTTGGTCTCTCTGTAAACAAGAAGGCCCAGTCCTGACCACACACCTCATTCTTGTCTCCACATTGATTAGAGCTTATGTTGGTGGCCTTTGACTGGAGATGTAATTAAAAATGCAACTTTGCGCAGAAATAAATCCTCACTTCTGTAGGTGAAAGCTAACTAGGTGCCTCTAAATAAGAGTTCTGCCCCCCCGAGCTGCAAACATTCAGCTGAATTTCACATCCTTATCTGACTCAGCTTTGAATATGGAACATTCTGTATGCAAGGTGAGCGTAGCACACCACACCAAAGAGTGATTATTGGCTCTCTTTGAAGCACTTGACGGCTTAGAGCTCAGCGTAAACAATTCTCTCTTCACCCTACTTAGGATTGCCTGTCGCAACAAACGCCTTTCCCATCACCTCTACCAGCGTTTTCCAAGTTCCCTCCACCTCACAACTTACTATGGTGTACAGAACGAAGGAACGGGAAACCGTAATAGTCTGTGATCACATAAAGATGCTTTTCTGAGCCTGTCAGTCGTGTGGATGAGGACTGTGACCTGTCAAGATACTACCCGTCAGATTTTGGAGCTGACTTGTCTTTTCTTAGCTTCACAAACTAAAAAAAAGCTGCTCAGTACAAGTATCTGGGTACGACTATTAGAATGTATGCTTCTCAAACTATTCTTCAAAAGCAAGCAGAGAACGCCAGTGTTTCCCCCAGTGTATTGTTAGCCACCGGGTCTAAGTTGCTCGTCACCAGGCCTAAGCCACTGGAAATTATTTTTTTATGTATTTTAAGATGTTTTTTTTTTTTTTTTTTTTAAACTACAGTTTTTTTTACGGCTCGGTTGGAAATTTAGACAGTCATATCTTCAAATGTCCAGTTAGCTTTTAGCACTGACTTAATCTAGGGCCATATGGAATCTGTTTTATAGTTTTTTTAAATTCTCAATTTTGCGATACCGTCCATGATTGTGTTATCACAGAAACTATTGAGCTCTACATTAATGCTGCTATCAGTCTGTAACTGGCCCCAAGCAGGCCCTCGTAAAAAAAAAAAAACGATTGCCACCGGACGAAACAACTTTTCTGGGGGAAACCCTAAACGCTCTTCGATCCATGATCACTGCTGTTTTAATTAACCCTTACATTGCATTGCATTGAGAATCATGTAACGCTCCTTACTCCCTTAAGGTCCTGGTCACACCAGAAAGTGGCACAGTCTGATTTAGAGGCTTGGTGATGTAGGAACTATTTACAAGGCTAGTTGGTAAAACAAAAAATTATAAAACACTTCTTTTTATCTTCTTTATACTGGGGCGGTCACTCCCCTCTTACATTTTGTTTTCAGGTTTGTACACCACTTCATCCAATAATGAAATGCTAACTGTCAGTTAGCAAGCTAGTTATCTTGGTCGCTAACGGGACCATAAATTCACACGGTTTATTCAAAAGACGTATTTGTAGACTTGACTCCTGTCTCATAACTGTCTGCCTCTTTTGGGGAGCAATTTCTGAAAGAGGAGCTGAAATAAAAGTAGATTGTGCAACACAGCTAACAAGCTACTATAGCTTCCTCCATTTTGGGTCTCCGAGTCTGAGTGCCCTCAAAGTTTAACACAAAATATAATGGCTTATTATGGGTGCAAATTTATCAAACTTGTTGTGAGAAATTCACACAGATTTACTTCGCCAGGACAAACAAACCCACTAATCTCTGTGATTCCATTGACAGGAAATGGTTTTTGCCGCGAAATTTCACCGATGTGACCAGGCCTTTAAACTGTTTCTCATTTTAATTAAGAAACAGGAAAACGCTCCCAATCTGATCATGGCATCGTTCAAAATATTCAACCCCCTGTCGATCCTCATCCAGATATTCCAGTGTCTCCACATTATTCTGCAACAACATCTCCTGTTATGGATATATACATTCAGTATGCGTGGTTATACAGTAGGGCTGATGTCTGCAGTTACATGAAATCGCTCTGTAGCTACAATATGGCAGGTTGCGGGGGAATTGTCTATGAAAGATGGTAGGTTTGGAGAATGCTGCAGCGATGGGGATCGAAGCCCCTTTAATTTGGATCAGGGACGACACTGTGAACCAGTTCTTAAGATGGGGAATAGAGAGGTAGGGTGGGGAAAAACCTTGACTTGGACTTCTTGGGGTTACTCCAGAGTCTCCTCTGGGCTTTGATTAGTCGGCGTAGCCTGTGAATCTGCCACGATCTCCTTGGCATTGACCTCCACGCCTGCTGGTTCTTCTGTCTTGCGCTTGATCGCAATCTCTTCGCCCTTGTCTTTCTCCTCATCCGTCTCGACCCCGTTTTCGATTACGACTTCTGCTACGCCCTCATCCTTTTCTTTGGTCTCGCTCTGTGTTTCGACAGTCACAACGATTTCCGTCGCTTCCTGGACCTCTCCGTTTTCGAAAGGCTCTCCGTTCTCTTTTGTTCCCTCTTCATCCAGTGTTATCTTTTCTTCTCCCTCTTCTTCTGTGCGGCTTTCTGCTCCCTTGTCCTCTCTCTCTGCTCCTCCATCTTTCTTTTCAACAGTCTCTATGCTGATTTCAATCCCATCATCAATCATTCTATTTTCTTCACACCTCATTTCCCTTTCTTTCGAGGTCTCACTTTCTCTTGCTGCCTCTACATCTGTTGCGTTCCCTTTTTCATCCTTACTCTTCTCCTCTTCCTCTTTCTCAACCGTTTCTCTGTCATCAAGAATCTTAGGATCCTCCGCATCCTTCTCAGTTTTTGTTTTCTTCTTCTTCTTGTTCTTTGCCGTGTCTTTGATGCAGTTCTTGTTGGACTTGCTTCGGGGCTTGAAGATCAATTTCTGAAACATTCAAAGTTTACGTAAGCATGAAGCGTGGAATTAATTAAATATGCTTTTGGGCACAAAGCAGTACGCAAAGACTTAATTAAGAATAGATCACAGTGGATCTAATATTGCACTGGGATAACGAGCTAATTCAAATGAGTCTCATTGATGCCGAGAAGGAAATTGAGGCCATTTTGAGGGGAGTTATTGGTGGCCTACAGGCCTGCAGTCTAGCCAAACAATTTTATGCAATATGTCCTCAATTATTTGAACAACTTCTGCAGGGTTCAACACACTGCGAGGATATAGAGAACTGAGATAGACTGCAAAGAAACGGCCAAGAAAATCTTGTTAACGCTAGCAATTCCCTGAATCTTAGGGCCTATTAAATTTGTTGTTGTGATGGCAGTTTAAATTCGGGTCACAGAAAGCATCACATGGATTCATTCCACTGTGGACAAAGGTTAGCTTTAGAGGTTATCGCCACTATTCAGGGTCGCCAAGAAAGCATTACCAAGCCTCCTTCTCCAAACAAGACATTTGTCTGTTGCTGAGGAATTCCCGATAGCTCAGACAGAGAGGAGTCCGTTCTCTCATTTGTCCAGCGCTGTGTGTGTGTTTGGCTACTTAAAACAAAAACAGCTGTGGAATTAGAAGTGGCAAAAGCTGATGTTGGCCTTCGATATATGCTGAGCAGTAGGGCTGCACGATTTGGAGAAAAAATCATATTGCGATGCTGCAGTTGCGATTTAATTGTATCATGAGTTTACTTGATTATCAAGGATAATGCAGAAAATAAGCTACTAACATTTTTAAATTTGAACATACAAAGTTAAACAAGCATAAGAAGAAATACATTAAACAAAATGTGCAATACTTTTTAAAATAACTTCATATTTTAGAAAATTAAATAAAAATAATTTATTAAATTAATACATTTTGTACGCCCTTATAAACTATAACATTCAATATGGGTGTAATATTATACTAGTGATTAAGGTACAAAATATACTTTGTAGAACCTCTTCTTAAGGTCTGCATGCTCTGAACCCCTCTAGACCTAAATACTCACGTGGCCATATGTGACACACGCGCTACTGCTTAAACACATTGATTGCGGGCGCCTGGGTAGCTCACCTGGTAGAGCGCGCACCCATATACAGAGGTTTACTCCTCAACGCAGCGGTTTCGACTCCAACCTGTGGCCCTTTGCTGCATGTCATTCCCCCCCCCCCCTCTCTCTCTCTCTCTCTCCCTCCCCTTTTATGTATTCAGCTGCCCTATAAATAAAGGCCTAAAACGCCCCAAAAAAATCTTGGAAAAAAAAACACACTGACTGGTCACTGGTCACCTTTTGTGGATGTTGTTACGAGGGGCGCGCTTAATACATCCCTGGGGTACCGTAATTCAGAGGGCAGATTCAACACAGAACCATAAATCAGGCATTAGTGAGAGCGAGAATGGCAGGAGAGTGAGTGACGTCAGTGCTTGAGTGGTGAAGCGAGGAGAGCGGCCGCCGGCGGTGAGCGGTGTCAGAGTTAGCGTAGCGGCTGTGTGAGGGAAAAGCAGAGGAAAAAAAGAGATGGCAAAGATGATGTAAAGTGAGTTAACAGTGAACACCAAGCTTCTTAAGACACGGTGGCTCCATGGTAAAGTAAAGGGTGTTACAACGTGGAGATGTTGATTGCACACGCACACAGTACACCTTTTTGTTTGCTTAAATCGCACAATTGTTGCGGTTATGTAATCGCACGGAGTGACATTTAGATTGGCTATTAGATTAATCGTGCAGCCCTAGTGAGCAGGTGACCCCCCCCTTTACTGATTATCGGTCCCCCCCACCCTGTGCCACCCCACTTAAAAAATCCTGGAATCGCCCCTGCAGGTGACAGACCGACTTGTTTGAGACTCCACATCCACATTAGCCAAGAAATACAGCGAGAAATGTAAAGTTGTGTACCTTTGATTCCCTCCTCTTTCGGCCCAAGACGGGTCTCTGCAGGAAAACAATCTGTTTGGTGGACAAACTTCCATCACTAAAAGATGAGGACAGGGAGAGAAAGGGAAAGAGGAGAAGAGAGGAAAATATTGTCAATTCAACGATACAATTTTATTTCTTTAATCAAATACTTTTATATTTTGGTACTCATTTATCTAGAGATGATTAAACATAAAATGAGAATGGGAGATGGAAAGACACTTTCCCCAATTGCTTTTAAACATTTAGAAACAATGTTACAAACACTGACAGACTCTTTATAATATCTTAATTTCTTTGCTTGAAAATTTGCTGCAGAACTCCAAGATAAATATGTATATATATATATATATATATATATATATATATATATATATATATATATATATATATATATATATGATTTGAGTTAAATCCTGGGATAACACAGATTGAGCCACACTCTCTCCGACCTTACATCAAGATAGTCAAATGATTGCTGGCCACCGCTCATGCTTTACACTCTTATCTGACAGTTTAAGGATATAGGCTCACGTTTGTGGCCCAACCTCTTCACTGCTTGTCATCTGTTTCCCCCCTTATGTTTGAGTCTCGTAAGGAAACCGATATTTCACACCCAAGGAGGCAAATTGTGCAGCTTGTGAACAGCAACTTCCTAAAACGTGTATTTCTTCTCTTTTCCTTAAATTCCCCAAACATAATCTTCCATCCCATGCACATGACACACTTCTGTGTTCTGAGAAGGATAATCTGCACAAGTCCCCGCGCTGACAGATTAAACGCGGCAGAAAATGCAGGTTCATTTCTGAGTGGGCTTCCTGTCTCTCACACTCACTCTCACTCCTTTGTCTGCTCATCTTCATCATTCATACAGCCCCTTTTTATAGTGCAGTGTTCTCTTTTGAACTAGCTGCCTGCTCAGTTTTACCTCTCTGCTTTTATCTCCGGTGACAGCACAGTTTTATTGTTTGTTTGTGCTTTATTACTTCTATTTATCTTTTTCTATTTTTGGATATGGCTTAAAAGGAGATATGTTGTCCTGTGCTGCTATCTGACACAAGTTTAATAACACATGCACATACTAACACACGCAAGCACAACACACATACACACAAGGGTGCTGGCTAACGTTAAGCTGCCAGATCAGCCTTGCACATGAGGAAAGATGGCAGGTTTATGATCGCTGCAGGACCCTAAAAGCCTGCTACAAATCTTCCCTTTCTCAACATCAAATGGACTTGAGACTCTTCCAGCAGAAGGCTTACTATCTAAACTATCCAAAGCCCACCACAACTTCTTTTTTCCATTACCTTCTTCCTTCCACCATTTATCCATAAGCCATTTTCGAGGCTGTCAAGAATGCTGGACTGCTTCCTGGCAAATCAAAGCTGAAAACTAACCGGAGTTCCTAGCAAAAGCCCTAGCCCATTAAGGCAGAGAGGAGTGGATGGCTCAGAAAATTACAGGCCTTTACTGAACCTACTCTCGGCTGTCGGTGTCAGCCACACTATTATAACTTGAAGCCATATAAAACAGCATTGTCCCGTTTCTATTTATGGGTGAATGTACCTGTTGGCGGCTTCATCTTTAGGGAAAAAGTCTACTGCACACCTCTGCTGCAAACTGCCACTTAAAATAAAAAAGCCGGACAAATCAAATGCTGCACTCAAAAATGCGATTTTTTTTCTTCTGAAACGAGATTAAGACTCTATAATGTATATATGTTGATCACTATTTTGTCTCCAGCTGATTTAGATACCTGCAATAATTAACTAATTTGTCTGAACCTTGTTATTTCCTTGTTCTCTTGTTCCACCGTTAGTGTAGAGAAATTCACGTTTACTGTTGTTAATGGCTCTAAAATGTAATTACCATCTACATTAATTGAATGCGGCAAACAGGAATGCATGCTCTGAGACAACTACATGAATTAATGTTGTGTGGAGAAACCACTGAGCACCAGTTAGCATTAATTTCAGACACGGCTGAGATCACTGACACTTATCCGACCCCTCCAGATGAAGTGCAGTCTGCAAACCCTACAGACTACATAAAAGCGTGCATTATCAAATTTTGCTATTTAAAAATGCAGGAGTCAACAGCACAAAAACAAGTGTAATGAGTATTGCTAATCTGAAATAGATCATCAACCATTATTTCAGCACGCAAAATGTTTTCAAGGCAGGGGGAGAAATGAGCTCCGTCTTGTACTGTATCTAGGCCGACTCTGATTAATTAGCCATGTTGTGCTGTTGTGTTGTGGCATTTTGAGAGAGAGGGAGGGAGGGAATTTAGAAAAAAAAACAAAGGATGAAAATAGAGAGGTAATTAATCAGCTATGCTGTGAAAGAGCGGTAAACATGACCAGCTGAGATGGGAGCAAAGCAAACAATCGCTCAGTGTACTGATAGAAATACTGCATGTACACTTCATCAGTTTGACACATTATATAATAAGAATAGTTTCACATTTTTAAAGTCGATCTTAAAACAACACTCCCGTATGTATATTTAAATTATGTGTTGCTGTAATCATTCCTCCTATCCAAAGGATCCCTCTCCTGTCCTCGTTCTTTGTAAAAAAAAAATCTAAAGTTTAGTGTTTACAGTGTTTGGTGCGTCCGACAAAGTGCAGTGTGAAAGCAAAACGAACCAAATGAGAAAAGCAACAATGTTGCAACTTCACCCCAGAATCGAACGCTCAATGGTGTTTTAAGCCCCCAACGTTGACTTCAAGGCAGCGCTGCAACCGTCGACTTCAAGCCACCTAACCCTAACCCAAAGAGTATAGAAGTAACAAGAGGCGAAACTCAATAGAACGTTGTGTTGCGTTCAGTCCAAGATGGCGGAGCTGCACTCAATAGAACGTTCCATTGCAAGCTGCAGCTCGGTCATGGGTGCGTTTGTTGCAATGGAATGTTTTATTGAGTGCAGCGCCGCCTCTTGTTACTTCTATACTCTTTGCCTAACCTTAACCCTAACCATTGCCTAATCCTAGTGCCTTCCAGGCAGGGCTGCCTGGAAGACGACGTTGGGGGCTTAAAACACTAGGGGTGTAAGAAAAAATAGATACACTTGAATATTGCGATATTGTATTTTGCAATACTGTATCAATTTTCAAAAAGTCAATATCAATTTTTTTTTTTTTATGTTAAAACATATTCATGTAAGACAGTGGTTCATGTTTATGTTGTGTTTAAACCCCTACCGCTATATGTCTATGCTGAGACGCACCACTAGTGTCCTTGCCTAGCAGTGCCTAACAGTGCCTAGCAGTGCCTGACTTTTTGCTAGAGGCTAACAATGTAGCTATGGCTGAACTTTGGCCTACTTTAGCATATAAACATTAGCTCACTAAGAACCTGTGAACCACAATCCCAAACTGGCAGTTTGATTTTCTGTGTACTGAATTGTTTACCTAAAGTAATCTTCCTTGACTTTTATGAACATCATGTCTTTTTTTAAATATTAGTTTTTCTAAAATTATACTTTAAAAAAATCCCAATAGGCGCCTCCCTTGGGAGGTGTTCCAGGCACGTCCAGCTGGGAGGAGGCCTCGGGGAATACCCAGGACTAGGTGGAGGGATTATATCTCCAACCTGGCCTGGGAACGCCTCGGGATCCCCCAATCGGAGCTGGTTAATGTTGCTCGGGAAAGGGAAGTTTGGGGTCCCCTGCTGGAGCTGCTCCCCCCGCGAACCAACACCGGATAAGCGGACGAAGATGGATGGATGGATGGAAAATCCCAATATATCGCCTTACACACAGTATCGAAATATATTGCAATATATTGAATCGTGACCCATGTATCGTGATACGTATCGTATCGCCAGATTCTTGCCAATACACAGCCCTATAAAACACCAAACACCGAATCACACCGAGTCCACCGAACTATGGGTGTGAAAGCGCCCTAACTGACATTGTTAAGTCCACCTTTTTGTCAAATCTGTGACCAAGCAAATATTGACAGACATCTTTTATCTAAATGCCCTGAAGCATTATCTGCGGGTACCCATTTACTATACCTGTTTTGTTGATTTGTGTAGTAGAATTTAGTAGTTTTAGTTGTCTACTGCTAAATAAGCTAGCCATTAGCTGTCAGAGGCTAATGTGTCGGTAATACAACATTCTGTTAAATTAATGTTGGGATAACTGTTATGTATTTTTGCTGTTTTTACTTTTACTTTGTGAATTCTGTTTACTGGATTAATTAGGTGTTTATTCTACCCTATATGGGGAGTTAGCGTTGATATTTTCCCTGTGATACTTTGTTTCTTCCTAGCATGAGGCACGATGCAACTCATTTGACAGCTAGCTAGCATAGACTTATTAAATCCAGTTTCCTTGTTACTTCACTAATTTATTGTTACAATACATATGGTTTAACTCTGTTTATCTGCTCTTTTCTGATTTGCAATGACTATCATTAAATTTGTTGTCCCTTACAGTTTTCAAAGTTTCACATTTCCTTCAAGTAAAGACTTCAAAGGCCAACTGCTGTGTCTTAACCTTGTATTAAACATTATTTGACTGCATTTGAAGCAAAGTAGCTCTGTTAGACATTCAAGGCCTTTGACTAAATTGTTTTTTCATCTTTTACACTATTTTTTTTAAAACACCTACAGCATGAGTTGTTTCTAAGACTGGTTTGAAGAGTCTTAACCATACTGCAATGACATATTTGACTAGTACAGTACATTATCAGCATGTTGAAGATCAAATTATGTCTTGAATTGAAGCTCTTCGGGGTGCCTGAAGAACATGCGAGGCCTTTGACCATAAGCGGATGTACACTCATATAGCAGCCATGAGTGATGAGTCAGCACAGGCTTAGCTGAGGAACCGTTACATTTCAGTGAAGAGATTTTCCACCAACAGTCAGAGCTGCTGCTTTTAAACTTTCACAGCTGCTGCTGCTCGGCTTGAAGCTCAGCCTAAATTGGCACAGATTTAGGTACATTTTTTCTAAAAGCCGTCATATTTCTTTGAACAATAACTTGAACAGATAAGGTGTGCGTGTTAAGTTTATAATATCTTTGGATTTTAAGAGTTTTCAGCCGAGTTATCAGCTTCACATTTCTTAAGAAACTCTTTGTAGGTCTTGTCTGAAATTCAGAGTTGAATTCCCACGACAAAACTAAAAAATGGCAGTAGTGACATTTTCCATTTTCATCCACAGAAAAACAAAAAATGAAAGTATGTGTATTCTCTGTAAACCCTGCAGTGACACAGAGCTGTCACTTCAGGTTATAAAAAGCATTGTTATCTTATTAAAACTCCCAAATATCAACTTTTATTATAAACCAAAAAAATATATACTCTTGTTTCAAACTTGGTGACTATGCACTTTGGGGATAATCCAGTGGGTTTTTAGTAATTCAAGAGCATAATAAAGTACATTTACTCAAGTACTACAGTAAGTAAAACCTACTTACGTACTTGTACTTTGGGGGTTATTTATTCAAACCTTTCACTGAATTCTATCATTGTATTCTTTTTTTTTATTCCATTTGCTTTTTAGAAAATCTACAGACCGTAATCCTAATCTTACTTTTTAAAAATATTAAAATACATATGTACATAAGTGTTGACCCCATAGGAGACACATATAGCATCAGTGTTGCAGCCGTTTGGTTTAATAAACCACATGAATAGTTAAGATGTGTGTCCTGAATACTTTTTTACAAGCACAAAGTAACAAGGTTTGCAGTTGCTCTTGTTGCAATTTCTTCTGGTTGCCAACAGGGGTCATTACATGGTCATAGATTACTTAATATCCCTTTTTATTAGCCTAATTAGATTAGAATAAGAATTATTCTATCATTTTTTATTAAACAAGGACCATGCATGGACCATAATGTCCCTTTAATAGACAGGTGAGGGCCATTACCTGTTAGTCTTGATTACAGGTGTTGGCAGCACACAGGTGAGCCTCCATCCATACGTGGCCAGGGACTGTAGCAGAGGAACATAATCTGCCTTCACCTGCAAACCCTGTGGAAAAAAACAAGTTGTCCATTACAACCTCCAATCAACAAAAAACACCTGAAACCTGCACATCATCCCTGTCCATCTCCATTTAAACACCACGTACGCTGCACAGTGAACAGTATGCATGCATATTATGTAGCAGAGTGCATTCACTGTGATTACAGCTGTGAAGCATCAAGGTACGAGATGCAATCAAGCGTTGTCGGTATCACTTCAAATCTCAGTTAAGAAAAAAACAGAAACATCAGCTTTAATGACTTTAATACGAAGAATGTGTGCCGTCTGAGAGGTTGTTTTCTAAAGCAATGTACACAGAAAAGAATAAAAATCGGAGACACAAACTGCTGCAAAAACTCCCTGGTTGCCATGAGTCAACATGGCAACCGTCTCTATTTATGACAAGCATTTGTCAGCACAGTAAGTCCTTGAGCAAATAGACTGCTCATGTGAAACTGCTCACTTTGTGGTAAACATTTAAATGCTGTTTGTGCTATTAAAACACAATCAAATGAGCCATTCTCTTAATGACATACAGTATTTAAATCAAGAATGGATGAAACGCACAAACATTTCAATGCTTATTTTGACTTTGGGGAAAAAATAGCTTGTTATTAAATTCAAACTGAAATACACAGATTACTTAATGTACTTTCAGAACACACATCCTGTTCGGAGAGGAAGTGTGCGTGTGGTTTGCCATTCTTGTCATATTAGGCACCTGCTGAAAATGAAACACCACAACGCGTGTCAGTCAGATTGCTCATACCTACAACAACATATGCATTCGCACGCACACACACACACACACACACACACACACACAAAACCACCCACAAAGCTGCCAGTTATTAAGAGACCTCAAGGGGCGGCGCCATCATTTCCAAAAGGATGCCTGAATTTGTGGACTACGCAAAGCAAAAGAAATTTGAAAGACGAGAGTAGTAAGTCTCAGTATTCAGGCCGTTAACTTTTTTACATAAATTCCAGAACGTTACCCTCGAGAGTGCAGTATGGGTATTGATATGAGTCAGGAAGGTTGTGAACATGAACACAGAACTGCACAGAGTCTATTCATAGTGCAATGATCAACTGTACAAGAACAGAGACTTGCGAATACATCACACCTACACACGCTACATTAGCCTTCACTATACTGTGAACTGTGAAAATCTTGTCTAATTAAAGCTGCACCAGGCGAGGTTTTTTCATGAGAATATACTTTACACCCGCCTTCATCAGCCTCTATCACAGAGACGCTGCAATTTTTAAGATTATTTTTTTAAGCTTTTTGTATTGCATTTTTATTAGATATTACATATAGAAAGGGGTAGAGAAAGGGGACGACATGCAGCATAGGGCCACAAGTCGGATTCAAACCCTTTTTCATTTCTGAAGGAGCCGCACCGCAGATTCATGAACATCTGGTGACATAAAAACTTCAGAGTGAAATACAAAAGCAAAGCAGGACCATCACTTTCTGTATTTTTGTAGGAAGTATCACGGATCAGAGAAGTTTTTATTGTGGTAACCACGGTGCCAGTTTTAATCTTGTCTTGTTTCTGCTCTTACCAGTTTTCTAAGTTTTATATATATGTATTGCTTTAACATACATTTCTTCACTGTAAAAACTACTGTTTGACTTGACTTCTATACTACTATTACCTCTACTAATTATGCATCAGGGTCCAGTGGGTGGTCACACAGGAAGAATAAAGAGCGAGAGTAAAGCCAGAGACTGATTAGCATGCAGTATGCATTGTCTGCCATGAGACAGACCTCAAGTCAAAACACTTAAACCCACTCTACTGCACAACGCCTCATTTTTCTTCTGCAAATTCTTATTGACCAGGATGACAGAACATGCACAAACAGACCTAAAGCAGTCACATATCAAGTTGTAGGTTGCAAAAAGCTAATCGTTAGAATACAAGACACCGCTCCAGACATTATTTACACAAGCATTACTTTCTAAGTTCCTACAGGGAGCGGCACATCTACATTTTTTTTCGGGGGTTTATGTTGGAACCACTCCCAGAAACAAGATCTCTTTCAAAGCCTGCCCGGAAAGAAAATTGAGAAATAATTTTTATGTAATGGCTTGCTGTTCTTCTGAGTAGGTGAGAGTTAATCACAGTCCCCGGTGTCTGTCTCCCCTCTCTCCTCCTGACTTATTATGCAGGGCCACCTCGCTGCATCAGCAATCCAGCACCAATCTGTTAAAAAACAAAGTTATCAGATCACCATCTTTGTCTTCGATGTTATCTGAGTGACTATAAAGAAGGAGGTCCACACGGTAGAGAGAGGAGCAGTAGTTCTCGGTTAACACTACTTTAAATCAAATCCAGGTTTTCCCTGAGATCATCTCGTTGCACAGATAAACACATTTGTACCTTGGAGCGATGGGCTCCAACCACCTTGTTAAAGGGCATCTCCGCAGGAAGAGGAGAATATGTCAGTGACTTTCACTGTCACAATTTTCCCATCTGATGGTGGTAGCTATTAACAATAACCCACATCCAATCTTAATGTGTTTGTTAAACCTCTATCATTTGCAGAGAAGGTATGGGGATATATTATCTAGGGCTGCACAATTAATTAGGCATGGGCCGGATACCTTTTTCAAAGTCAAGGTTTCAAAACCACTAACATTTTCTGTCACATTTTCCGTTCCTAAAGTATGAGCTGTTTTTTAGGAGTGGTCAAGGAGAGAAACTGCAGTTTAGTAATCCGTCTCCCTGCCAGTGTGCATTGTGTTTAAAAATAAAATACATTGTGTTCAATGGAAAAAATAATAATACATTTTAAAGCTGTAATTGCAATACCGTGATATTTTTGCTAAAGGTTATCAAATTGTCTGAATCGAATACCAGCCCATGCCTACAATTACTCGCAATTATATCAAAATCGCCATATGGACTCCTACAATATCCAAATCCAAATGCTTCAGAGACGTCCCATCCTGCAAATTGTATCCTACAGACTAAAGAAAAACTGTTTTGTACAGATCCTCGCAAAATCACCCATTAATTATTTAATTATGTTAATTTTTAGTTTTTTTTTCAATGAAAATAGGAATAATGATACAAAAATGATCATTCCCTCCAATATCGTGGATCATATCCCAATCGCAATATCAGTCAAAATAATCTCAATTATTTTTTAATTTGCTATTTTCCTCATATCGTGCAGCCCTAATCTGCCCTACAAAGGCAAGTACGCCAACACTGAAACTGAGAAAAATGGCTTCAAAGTTTTCATGCAGGCCAGCCAAACATGTTGTAGGTACAATAGTGTTGATACTTTTATGTAATACCTTTACAGGAAGGAAAATGTTATACATAAAAAAAAAGACCATTGATATGACCTTTGACCCTAAAAATGTAGATACTGCACTCTGCCTTTGTCTAACCTCAAGCCACTAAAACACTATTACAAAGGCAGAGTGCAGTATCTACAATTGAAATGTGTTAATCCAATTTTTTTTTTTATTCCTTATACATTTTCATTTGTTTTAATTGGTTTTATGTTTTGTTTATGGATGTTTATAGGTTGAGTGTTGAAAGTGCTTGGTAGTAACCTTCATCCAGTGTATTCAAGAATAGTATTTTGTCGTAATGTCCCTGTTACATCAGTCTTAAATGATTAAATTGTCATTCTCATTATTTTCCCTAAAACATCCTTAGAATTTTAAACACAATCAAAATGCTGGTATTTTGGTTTGTGTTTGTTTTTATGTTAATTGAAAATTAATTCATTAAATACCAAGGTTACTTATAAAATGGCACTTAAAAATTCATATACATTTAACAACATAACTCAAACAGAATAACAAGTGTGTGTGTGTGTGTGTGTGTGTGTGTGTGTGTGTGTGTGTGTGTGTGTGTGTGTGTGTGTGTGTGTGTGTGTGTGTGTGTGTGTATGTGTGTGTGTGTGTGTGTGAACACTCCCAAGCTAGACAACATTATATAGCAGATGCGTTAGGCACAGTCACAGTATTAGGGTGACCAGACGTCCCGAAAAATTCGGCACAGTCCCGAAATCCAAGCAGTTGCCCCGAATCCTGCCCTAATTGTCCTGAAAATTAGAGCAAAGTCTCAAAAGCAGACTCTCGAGTATTTCTTTGACTTTTTTTTTGACTCTGGAGTAGTTCTGGTCTGATAGAACATTAAAAACTGTTCATGGTGATTGAGTCATCCTGCAGCCAGCTCCCATCGGCTGCAAGTTGCAACGCAAATTTTCATTCATTCATTTTTGAAATGGAGGGTCAGACTGGTACCGGGACCCGATCAATATCAACACGTAGCTAAAAAGCAAAAACGTCTCTGCAGGTACGGGGAGGACTGGGTAGGGAAATACCCCTGGATTACTGCAGTTTTCCGCGATGTATGTAGGAAGGAGTTTGGTGTTTCACACGGGGGGTCCGACTTCAGGCTCCGCTAGCAGTAAACTACATATAGCCACGTATAGCCACGCTTTCCAAAAAACAATTCTTCATCTTGTTTAACACACAACTTTAATGAAACCTAGATTTTTTAATGCTATATGTTTGTTTTTTTTACTCTCAAGTAGTTATAGTCTGATAGAACATTAAGAAGACCAATACCAAAAAAATAAAAAAGTTCCCCGTCCCGAATTTTACCCATTCTCATCTGGTCACCCTACACAGTATGCTGCCTTACTTTATATGAAAAATGGTGTTGTTGCGTAAGACGGTGTGCATATGTCCATTTCGTGTGTCACAGTCAATTTTGCGAAACATTAAAAAAAAAGATGTTTTACGCTGACAACTGAAAATGGATATTGACATATTAATATTATTATTGAGAACGTAGCCTATCTCCATATAAAAAAATACTCATAAAATGAAATGAAATGAAACTAGTGTAACCGAGCGTTTCTTATATTGTCTCACTGTTTGGGCTCTAAAATAAAGACACAAAGACGGCACGTCTCACTTAATTCAACCACTGACAATGGTCAGAAAATACAACCCTTTTTCCACTTCTCTTTTCCCGTCAAAATAAAAGCTCTATGTTTACAACTTCCTCTTAAGCTTCAACTGAGAGATTACCTAATAAAATACATTACAATAGCGTAAGTAATGAAGACAACAAGAAACAAAACAGTTATGACAGCGTTTCCAGAGTGGATAGATACTAACGTTACTGCCTTCAAGGGGAGCAGGTAAGCTAAAATAGTTTATATGCTAGCGGCTCGCTAGCTAGTGACGGCAATTTGTTGATTTAGGTGTTATTTGCCAGGTTAGGTGTTCATATTTTACCATGTTCCTTACCGCTGTCTGGATACTTGCGTTTCAAAGTTAGAGACACTATAAGTTTTACTCGGGATTGTGCCATGTTTCTCTGGGTTAATGATGTTGGCTTGTTGGTGGTCTGTATCACAGTGTCACCTCGCACACGGTGTTATATCAGACTCTGTGATAAGGATGCTGTGCTCGAGGCGGACAGATTGGCAGATTTCAATGTGGCTACAGAGGCAGACCGCAGTATCTACCGCGTCAAAGTCGGGTAAACAAAGGCAGAACGCAGTAACTTCACTTACTGCGCTTTGCCTTGGTACTAGCTACCGAGTCAAAGTCGGGTTAACGAAGGCAGAACGCAGTAACTTCACTTACTGCGGTTTACCTTGGTACTAGCTTGGATTTTGTAGTTACTGCAAATTTGACATAGTGATTTCTCTGAAACGGGATACAGTTGAACCAGGAGTTTTTGTCACAAGACGTAGGAGATGTTACAAAGCCCATTTCCAGTCTAAACTCAATTTTGACCAAATATGTAGTTACTGCGTTTTGGCTTTGTACGGCAGTAATATTATCCAGTGTCTGGGAACAAGGACCTCCTGTAAGACAGTTTATTTTCAGGCCTATGGCAGAGGAGGGTGCAGCTGCAGGTCAACTGGAGGTTCAGAGTTCACTCTGGGAGTTTGGGCTAGCTCAACAAAAACACCAATATGTTGTTTTCCTTTAAACCCCCTCCATCGACTCTGCAAGGTAGACATAACAAACCATAATTCTGTTTTGTACCAGCTCTGAATATAGCTTTAATTTTGCAGACTACCAGGGTCAACAGGTTTGCAGACACAGCCTAGTAATGATGAAGCAAATACCTTTTAAAAAAGGGCATTCAGATACTGTTCCTGATAGGCTGGCTCAACCTGGAGCGTTGTCACAGCAACAAAAAAAAATTCAGCATCCACTATGTTTTAAAGCAGTGCAATAGCCTTCTCTGTCTAATTGTGATTGGCTGTTTCAAAAGCATTTAAAAAAAAAAGTATTTGTGCTATTTCTTTTTATATACATAGTTTCCTCACGGTAACATCTGATCAGTTCTGTGTTTAGATAATTAATTGATTGTTTAGATTGTACTTGAGCTAATACTTTGGTTTTCCTTCCCTTCCCTTCCAAGGCCACCTACGCACCATCAAGGGACCTTTTGCCTGCCTAAAATTGCTCTGCTGCTACAATAATATAGCAAATTAAAGACACGCAAAGTGCATCCAAACTTTTACAAGGTACCTTTGAGTCGAGACTAAACTATGTAGCCTGATAACACATGGTGAGGTAGTTAGAAAAACAAAGGCTCAGCCAGTGCGTGGAGTTGTTACTGTTCCTCCCGTGTCAGAAAAAGCTTTTATCATGTACTTTTGCAGGGGGAAGTAAAACATTAGTATTTGATGATTGAAACTGATGACTCAAATGGGGGTTTCAGAGACAGATCACCAGACATACCATCAAGTTAAAAGCAGCAGCTGTAATTATTTTACTTTTGTTGTTTTTTTTTTTTAAAGGGAGAGGGCTCAGAGCCAAATTCTGACAGGGGAGCCCAGAGTTCCTCCTTGCCTATTATTGTTTACTGCTTTGTTAAATTAGCCTGCAGGCTAGTTAAGTAAAACGCAGATGTTTTTTTCAAGGTTAACTGAGCTGACTATTTTTACCACAACCTACTTTGGAGAACAGAGGAGGATGAGATAAAGGCATGCCAGTTTATGTGTCATGTTAACCTCAATTTGGACTCAAATCTGCCTCTTTTGCTCATGACTCCACCCACACCACACCACACCACACCAGGAGCAAGTTTAGTCTCAAAACGGTGAGTGCTAAAGTGTGAAACGGTGTGAAACGGTGTGCAACGGCTTCAAGAGAAGTTCTCGTTTGGTTGGTCTGTCTCTCGTTTATTGGATGTGTCACAGGTGATACCCAATCGGCAGAGACGTGTATGTAAACTCGTGGTAAAAAAATAAAAAGGGTGTTATACTTGTTCTCTGCAGAAAAATGGCCCTTGTGACTCATATATTATTACATTTTACTGATACGTAAGCAGTATTCTATAGTTTTAACTGGTCGAGGTGGAGCTATTTTTTTTTAATACTTTACAGTATATACAGTCAGGTTAGTCTTGTGGTAGTGTATATCTTGACGTTCCACTTCCGGGATTGCTCCGGTGCCACAGGAAATTCCACCGGATGCATGTATTTTTGCCGCTGTCCGTTTCCTTCCGCTTTTTCTGTGTTGGAATTTTAAACCCTGGTGGATTTATGAGGACTATGGTTAACTGCTCCTCAGATCTCTGCAGGGTAAATCCAGACAGCTAGCTAGATTATCTGTGACGACTGTGATTGGTTTAAATAAATGCCAGTAAACCAGAGCATGTTTTTCTCCCATCCCGGCATGCTACGTGGACTAGCTTCAGCGTGTGGATGGTCTGGCAAAGCGTCTTATGGTTACCAACCTCTAAAGGGTCACAAGATAAATCTGGGGGTAGTGAGATAATTGGACTTTTCTGTAATCGGTGCTGCTTCTTTTTTGTAAAATAGATATATTTAGATCAATTTGACCTCTTTGGGCCTCAAACAGTTATTAAATGAAACGTTCTCTTTGGTGCACTGCTAATAACTTGTAGACATCTGAAAGGAACTCCAACTGGACATTGCTTTTTTGTAATGGGTCACAAGCCGAAAACTAAAGGTACTGTATTAAATCATCATTATCATAGTTTATTTTTTTTAATGTAAAATCTTGACCTGAAAAGTAACTAGTAACAATAGCTGTTTATAATTTCCCCTCTAGAAAATAGAAGTATAAAGTAGCAAAAAATGGAAACAATCAAGTACCTCAAAATTGTACTTAACTACAGTACTTTAGTAAATACCTTTCACCAGTGCTAAGCCTATATTCTGCCACTTACAAGCTATTATTTGTTTCTAATACCTCACAGTACTACACCTGATAAACAACTGCACCCTATAAACCAAAATCTCTCCCTCCACCCCGGATCTATCAGCGCAATCACAGCGTTGTGTGACAGAGCGGGCACGATCTCTCACTTGCAGGGACAGTGCCAATTACTCTCCTTCTATCTAGGTCACCTCTCCTCTCACCTCAGTCAGAGACAATAGAGATATCATGGACCGGCGATACATGTTCGATCAGCTCTCTGCACAACATTGCAGGCCACAGCATGCACACACACAGAGCACATAAGAAGTAATATTCTGTGTTATAAAAGCACCAGGCTTGATGCTACAGAAAAAAAAAAACTACAAATATGCATCCTGTGTTCTTTGCATCAACCACTGAAGTGAATCAAGCGAACCCAGAGGAACACACTCTGTATCCGGTGGCTTTTGTGTGAATTTCATTTCAAAAAGCTAGAAGTGGCTGAACACACGCAATATGTTCACGTATGTGTGTGTGTGTGCGAGACTGACTGAAGTGTCCTTGTCTACGTCTAAAACTACTGTATTTCTTCAAAGCCTCCTCCCTGCCATACCAATGCTGTGATGTGGGGCCCTTGTGCTGCTCTTAAAAGCAGAGGATGCAAGTGAATTCTTGGAATGAATGACAACAATGTCAGCTCTGTTAAGCTCCTTTCACTTGCTTTGACTTTGGACTGCCATTTCTTAAATTTGAACTCCACTGATATCAACGTTTACGGTGTCTTTCCACAGGAGTAGACACACACTCTCTTAACTCGTCTATTGGATTACGAGTTGTCAAGATCAAGGAGTGTATGAGAAGCCGCCTAGGCACATATTATTAAATAATATAATATATAATTAAATACTTTACTTGCACGTACATATATACTTCACTTACACATACATATATACTGGTACTAAACAATTGAACATACATATATACTTTACTTGCGTATACATAAATACTTTATTTGCAAATACATGTATACTTCACTTGCGCATACATGCATACTTCACTTGGGCACACATATATACTTCACTTACACAACACTGATAATCATATGCTATGATATCTAAAATTGTGTTATATGACTTTATATGCTAAAAAAGCTGTAAATCTTGAGAAAATAAAGCATACACAGCTCCTTATTAAATCTGCCTTCAGATCCTAGCTTTAAATCATTTTGTGAACACCAAACTCATAAAACAACAACATTTTTAATGTTATAGCTGCGCGAATAATACCCATAAACACTGCCTTTCTTGTGGTAACCAGGGAGCTACTTTGCAATCTGTCTTGCTATCTGCGCTTACCATTTTTCTAAGTTAAACATAAAGCAGTGCCATCATTTTCTTGCAGGTTTATAGGTTCAGTAGTAAAGCCTAGCTGCATCTCTGTTGTACCTAATTAGTGTAACAAACACCCATGTAAGGAATATTCCAAAGGGCCAGTAACAAAAAGGACCAAAAGACAAACCTTTTTCATTTACCTCCAGTTGCCTTACAGGATATTTTCAGTTTTATGTGTGGAGGTTTGGAGATTTGTACTGCCACCCTGAAACGGAGGTGAATAGACTTTTTCATTCACCTTCTTTTTATTGAGGAGACAGCACTTAACACACCAAGATTATGTGCGTGGCTGGATAAGTGTAAGGGATAATGCCCGACGAGGTGTCCATTATCAGGAATTAATGCACAACGGGAGTCTATTAATTCCTGATTATGGACATGGCAAAGGGTCTTATCCCGATTATACAATGGTCACTTGCCAAAGAAAAAAAAATTAGACCATTCATTTATATGTTCATGTGTTTATCACAATAACTCAGTTCCCTGGTAACACCTGAGGGTTTGACTAATAACTGGAACATTCATTACCATCCCATAAGTTTCAATGCAATGCAAATGTTGTTCGCTGCTCCAGTAAATCGAATGGGCCTTAGATACGACTTGACGACGGGAGGTATTTCCAGTCAGCTCAGCTCATAGAACCCTTTGGCTCAGCTATGAGCCAGAAAGCTAACAAGTCTACGGTTGACAAACAGTAAATGCTATTTGACAGTATGTTTAAAAACTAGCTAGCTATACATCCATGTCATTGTCCCTAAATCAATATCAAGATTTTCATGAACAAATGATAATTCATGTACACTATCGGCTGCAGCCTGCAGTAGCGAGTTGAGCGAAAGGGATGTGAGATGATCTCTTATGTGATACCAACCATCATTAAGTTCAGAGGGGCAGTTGTGTTATCAGAGGATGAGGCACTGAAGGAATACATTTGGTGATGTCAATAATATTACAGCTTAGTAACATGTTGTAATAAATTGTAGACAGAGGTGCTCTACAAAAGAATGCCGAACAGAAATTTTCACTGGGAGTAGTTAGTAGGTATCCATTAACACTAGGATTGGGCACAGAGAACCGGTTCCAACTTCGAACAGTTTCAAAAATTTGATTTTGAATCTGATCATCGGTTCCAAATTTAAGTTACGCAAGTTTTGATTTCCGTAGCGGCCACCGTACTTCCAGGCACTTGTTGGGTTGCAGCCATGGAGCACATGAAGCGGTGCTCTAATTTTAAGTTAAAAAAAAAGCCCGGTAAAACTGTAAATCACCATTGAATGAAAATAAAATTCTCCTCTGTGAAATAAGCATGTGACCTCTTTCATTCCACCCCTCGAACCGGAATCGAAAGGAAGAATCTGAATTGGAATCAGAATTGTTCACAGGTGTCCATTAAAACGTGTTAATTAGGGTTGGGCATCGTTTGCCCAACCCTAATTAACACGTTTTAATGGACACCCTGCAGCCAATCAGAATCGAGTATTCACCCATATCTGGGTAGAAACTCTTTAGGAATGTGGGTAAATTGATCCTTTAGGGAGGATCCTTTACAGAAAGATGGCTAAATACACTAGCTGTAAATTGATTTTTGACTTCTTTATCCCCGATTTTCCTCTTGGGGGCACTTCACCAAGATTACATGTCAAAGTCAATTTACTAGTTGTAGGAAGTACCACACAACCTATAAAACATGTTGTAAATGTCCTCTCTGGCTCTGTCAAGTCTGAGAAAATTTGTGTAATCTCATTTTGGACTTGAAACTGCAATTTTTTATAGAAAATATGCATTACACACTTTGAGCATGGGGCTTGAAAATGAGGCAGGGAGGATTTAAAAAACTTTGCTGCATCATGAGAAATTAAGGATTCAGCATTTTGAAGCTTGACCCAAACAAGTGACTGAACGGCCGGATATCTAACTTTAATATGTCTCCCAACGGAAGTATATGGAGGTGCAATACTAAATTGCTTGCATTGCCCATTTAAATGAGTACTCCACTGATTCTGCATTGCGCTCCTATAACACTGTCAGACTCCCAATGGATACAGTTTTTAAAAAATGATTAAAAATAATGTTGCTGTAGAATTAGATATATCGTCTCTTTTGTTTTACACATTCTTCTTCCTTGTCAAATTCTGGCGCCTACATTATCCACAGTGCAACCGGAACACAGACAGTTTTCAGTATGTTATGTATTGTAGCCTCGAGCCGCTAGCCTCAAGCAGAAATGAGTAGCAGGGTGTGGCCGGGTTGGTTCAGTGGTTAGAGCAGGTGCACGCATACTGAGAGGCTTATGCCTCGACGCAGAGGTCCAGGGTTTGAGTCCGACCTGTGACGATTTCATGCATGTCTCCCACCCTCACTCTCCCCTTCCTCACCCAGCTGTCCTAGCAATTAAAGGCGGAAAAGCCCAAAAAATAATCTTAAAAAAAAAGAAATGAGTAGCAGGCAGGAGTTTGAGTAAAATATTAAAAAAGGAGATTACATGTTTGTGAAGGCTGCACCATCAGCTCAGATGGAAATATTCTACATGTCAATCAAATTAACATGTATGAATGTACATGTTGAATATATTTGTAAAATGTTAGTATCATTTTGAGAATTTCAAATACTGCACTTTGCACAACATAGATTTGTTGTAATGGACCTACGCTGTCGCTGTGTCTGGCAGAGTTGAAGTGGATAATGGTGCTATAAACAACATATTAATAAGAGAGGATGAGAAGCTTCTAAGAAGCCTCAGTCTCCTCTAGACATCAGCTGTGTTCAGGTAAATATCAGTTCATCTTTTAATATAACACACATACGTGGATGTTTTTGTGACTCTGGTGCTACTTCACTGTTTTTATCTGGGTACAGAAAGACTGAAACAACACCCTCCCGCTAATGCACTTTCTCCCAATTGATAAACAAAATTAGACTGCAGCAGCTCGAGCCAACGTATTAAGACCAACCCTAGATGAGGTCTGAAGGAGGACATGTTTTGCTTGGTTATTGCTCCTTTAAAACTCTGTGAAAGGAAAGAGGGCTTTCAGTACATTAGTTTCAAGTCAGCTCCTGTATTGACTTTCCCATAGGACACAAGAGATGCGAAGCTGGTCCTAATTGGAGTTTCATACTACAGACCCTTGATGAGTGATTCTTTTGGAGCACTTCACCACTCCATATGGTTCCTATTCAGGTCATTGTCACGTTCACGCAACTGCTGCATCTTCAAATGTATTCAGAAGAACATCTGTCATAACTCTGTGTTGTTTTCCTTTTTGTGGTGAAGCTATAAGAAATGTCTGTATCTACTCTTTAGCACTGATGGTATTTTTATGCAGAATATATGCAGCCTTTCACATATTGAACAAACTCTGTATATGCGTATTTCCGTTGCTTGTCATTTAATGCATTTTGTGCCGTTTATCTTCAGGCTGTGTTCTGCTGTCATTTAGTAGAAACCGTTTCCATAGCACTTACAACTTAATTTGTCAGTTTGACATTTATTTTTGTAGTTTTTCTTCTATTATTTGTTTCAGTGATTTGTTCTGAAGTCAACATTTTTTGACCCAGGAGTTTCTGTTAGTTTCACATGCAACGTCTGTTTGTTTTTTTCACATTTGTTTGCTTTTTATCATTGTACTTTAATACAAACAAAAAAAAATGTCCGTCTTATGACAACTAAACTGACTCAGTTAAACTAAACTTGGTTTATTACTTGGCAATAAACTTTAATATATGACCTACTAAAATGAAACAATTTTTTAAATTTAACACGGCAGTCTCTTAGTGTCATTGTCCCGTCTTATAAAATCAGTCTTGGGATATACTTATTGTCACTCTAATTGTTGTCAAACTGTTTAGACGAGAATAGTTACTTGAAAAATGTAATGAATTACTCATTACATATTACTCATTGAAACAGTAATGCACAGCACACAAAATAGTTAAATTACTTGTACTTCATTTTCATTACTCAGGTGCCTTTTAAAACAACTCCAAAGCCTCCACACGTCACACATTTAATATCTCATTGAAAATAAAATAACTTTAAAATATATATATATATAAATATCAGTGTTATAAACAGTAATTATGCATCCATATTCAGTTGTAATCTGATGTGCTGCAGCTCATCACCACTCTACTGTTTGCGAACACCTGTGGATCTGATGCCATTAGAAACCCAACACTTTTCACATGCAAATCCTCTGATTAGTTATTACTTATTCATAAATGGAACAATGAAAAACTTTTTTTTTCTTCAGTAATGAACAAACACTGTCCCTAAGACAATAGCTACACTCCCACTTGACGACAATATAAGTGATTGCTTGCCCTCAGTGAAACGGCTTGTTTTCTTTCTTCTTCTCTGAGCTTCATACATCCAACCACCTGTCAGACCTTTGGATAAATCAAACTGTAAAGCACTAGGAAAAAAATCAAAATTGACGTATATAAAGAAGACAACAAACAAAACAAACGCTCGCAATCAATATTCTGCCTTATTTTTCATTGTAATTAACCCGTCACTGAAAAATAATGAGCTGTGAAGATACTTTGCATATCAATTTTAGGCAGTTATCACAATGAATGGAGATGATGTGAGGCCCTGATCGCCCTTTGTGAAGGAGTGTGTTGTCAATCTGATTTGGCATGGTGCAGATTGCTCGGGTGAAACAGTTTTTGATAAAGTCCCAGTGGAACAGTTGATTGGATCGCCTGGAGCACTGGGTGTCGGCTCGGCGTCGTTCACTGTTGACGCTTCTGAGGAAGCCTTGAAATCCATTAGGCTGTAACAGTATTACCATCCATCTCAGAGGAGTGGAGGCTCTCCTGCTGCCGCCAGACAACTGCAGGAGTCTTTTTATTGGCACATGTGGCCATCAGCACTGGGATGGACAATCATTGAGCCACATTTGGGGGACAAAAGTGTCCTTTCACACTTGGACAGCCACGGGCCGCAAAAAAGTCTAAATTCAATTACAGAGATAGCATCGGCAAACACATACAGACACACAAAACCCAACTCATCCACACAAACGCATGCACATACAGCTGCATGCACAAACATGTATACACATACACACATACGGATGAAAGGCAATGAAATGGCCGCAAACCCTTCAACTCTGGACAGAAATCAATTTCAAACTTGGAAGTTGTGCTGAGGAGAGACGCTAATCGGTGGGCAGATAAGGGCTTGTTTGCTTCCGATAAGACAAGCGACCGCGACACATGTCCCATAAATTGAGATTTTCCAGATTTGCCTTTGGGGTTTTTGGGGGAAAAGTTGGCTATAGAGTAAAGAGGGGGTGGAAGGGCACAATATCTGAGTGACAACTGATTTCAATGCAAGAGGACCAGACTTTTTAGGAGGATGTGCCCTGAACAGGGCTGGGCAATGTGGCTTAAATATATTGTTGAATAACACAATATCAATATGAATGTTTTTGCGATATTGATTGGTGAGAAATTGAGGAAAAAACAACATGTTGTAAAGAGTCCTAGTAAGGTGTTGGGCTGCTACAAGCCTTCAGAACAACTTCCAACGGCCCTTGGCATAAGTCTCTGAACCTCCACTGCAAGTTAAACACTATTCTTCTGAAAGACATTCGCTCATTTGGTGTTTTGATGTGGTGGAAAGCACTGTCTGACACACAATTTCAAAATCCCCCATTCGTGTTCATTTGGCTCGAGAGATGTGGTGACTGCGAAGGCCACAGCTTATGATTCATTTTAACGGTCATCCAACCATTCAGTGAGCCCTTGTGCATAGTGGGAAGCATCTGCATCCCTCTCATTTATTCAGGTTTTATCTTTAATAGGCCACAGATATATCAAAATATGGCACACCTATTCACCACACCTAACCTCTACACACTTACCCTCCCATCCATATAGGTCACTGTAGTTCCCCGTATGGATGTGAATCCTGAGGTGTATAATCATCCAGTAATTTGGATGTCTCTTTCCTTGGATATTAAGCTGTTACAAATAGCCTGAAATCATTAAATTTGGACAGCAGAATATTTGTATGCAACATTTTCGACCAGAGCACAAAACCTGTGAAACTATAAGGAAAAGAAAAATCTCTCCACTCACATTAATGACAGTCCATTGCTCCACCACGATGGCATCGTATGTCGGGGTTGCCACGTTCGGCTCGCCCTCGCTCGCCTCCTGGAAGATGAAGACACTTTCCACCGACTTAGGCAGCATATCTACAGAGGAGAAGGAAGAAAACCGAGCCGTGAAAAGAGAATTTACTGGATGGAGCGTGTCTGTCTTGTCTCTGCGGCTCCTTTAGGCCCTCCAGGCCAGAGGAAATGGAATGATATCACTCAGCCACATTCACACACAACTCTTTATTACATAGCCAGTGGTGTGGGCCATTTGTATGAGCAATGTGCACTTATACATTATGCAAGGCGACCGTGTAAAAGAAAAGAACAGGTATTCCCCTTCTGGGATGTTAAAAAAGAAGAGGAGACATTATGCGCTACATCAGTGTTTTTCAGGACCTGGAGCCTTGCTGGTTTTCATGCTCGACAGCTAAACAAAGGCTAATTACAGCTGGGAAACAAGGTGAATGCAATAGCTGATAGGATTCAGAGGATCAGGACTGAGAGCCACTGCTTTAATAAAGATGGACAGATTTTAGCGATGGCAAAATGTAGCCACTGATTTAATGAAGTCAGTCCGTAAGGCATTAAAGCATAAATCCTTTTGCTAAGCCTGCATAATTCACCTTAAAAAAGCTACATGAAGACATTGACGTTGATGCTTTAGGCCACTAGTGAGATTGTGTGCTGCTGACCAAATAGATATTCTAAGCTTCTCTTCTGTTGGAAGCTAACAATCGCAGGATTGGCATCCGAGACAGAAACACCCCTCCACCCCCCATGAGCCGGGACCCCTCTCCACTCAACGTCTCTTGTTATTCATTTGATGCACGTGCACGTTACATGCAGGTACACACACAAACACGCACAGGGACAACAACACACGCTCCATGGTCCAGTCTTCCCGGCTGGCCTGAGTGCTTTCTCATTACTCCCACACCATTTACACACTAATGCAGTTTGCCGGGGCCCAGGCACCAATACCAGACACTCCACATTTCATTACTGGGCCCTAATAATAGGGGGATAGGAGGCGGCTGGAGAGCCCGTGGACAGAGAGAGAGGGAGGGAGCGAGCAAGACAGTAGGAGAGATGGAGTGGAGGGATGACAGGCTCTTTTCTTCCCCCTCCCTGAAGACCCATTTAGGACCCGTGCACGCTCAATTGAAGACATCTCTCAGACATCTACTCTCAAATACAGACATTGTCGTTGTTCACCCCATCCACCCATTTGCCTATTCTCTTCCTCCACTCCCTCCATCACTTCCTTCCTCCCCCAGTCCATGGCTTCTCCGTCTCATTCGTCAGCCCTTGGCATATGAAATAGAAAATATGAGGCACCAAGGCACACCATCGGTCCCCTCTTGGCGCGACAGGGATCACTCGAGAGAGATCGACACAGGGTTTCAGTCTCGCTGCTCTAGAGGGAGCAGCCTGCCTCTGGTGATAATGCAGACAGAGGCTGAGCAGAAGAGAGAGAGAGTCGGAGAGAGAGGGAGAACGAGGGAAGTGGATGAGAAGGAGTTGATTGCTGCGGGCGTCGAGTCCGTCAGGGGAATGCACCGGTTGCGTGCACGAATAAACATTATCTCGCGCCTATTGACTGAGAGCTGAGCCGAGCAGCCAGCAGGCTGACTGAGAATAAGTTGTTTACACTTGCAAAAACCACCGTGCAACCTCAGTAAAATTGCTCTCCGTCCCCCGTGACTCACACACTCGAGGTCGCAGGGCGAGGCATGCCAATAGTGTCACTAAAAACAGGAAGTGACAGCATTGAGACTGAAAGACACAGACGCAAATGGATGGGGAGAGTCAGATAGCTCGAGTGGCAGGGTCACAGCAAGTGACACCCGGTGACACACAGCAGATGAAATCAGCGCCCAAAATGATGAAAGGATCACGAACAGACACCCAGTGTGCGTACAACATGCTGACACACAGAGACTGAAATTTAAAGTGTTAAGTTTGTAGTAGTCTTTGGTATGTGTGGGTGTTTGAATGGAGACGGGAGGTCTTTGGCTGCACATATCAAGTTAGTTTGGAAGCAGTTTGTTCCTAATATTCATGGACATGTTTTGCAAACCTGCTGTTGCACATGTATTTCTAGCACACAGTGTTTCGAATAAAGAAATGGCAGAGAAGGTATACAGGAAGTTGTTCTCATGAAACTGTGTATCACCTTGGAATTAGTTATTGTTCCAGCTTGTGCTGCTACTAATAATTATTTCGATTTTTGATTAATCTACGGATTATTTTCCTCTATTAATAGTTTGGTCTTTAAAACATCAGAAAAGTGCACATTACAATTTCCAAAAGCTCAAGGTGATGTCTTCGGATGTTTTGTTTTGTTCAAGCAGTGGTCCAAAACCCAAATAGATTTAATTTACCGTCATCTCAAGACAAGGACAAGTAGCAAATCCTCAAAAAGGACTTAAATGTAATAATTGAATAATTTGATTATTAAAAAAAGTAGCTCTAATAGCTCTAATTCCAGCAAACATGAAACCGTTCAAACTACTCTGTTGTGAAAGACATGATTTTTTTCTGCCACACTGAAAATTTACTCGGTTTAAATTTTATGCAAAGCGACATTAGAAATTTGATTGGTACTTGCCAGTGAACAGGCAGGTCTATCCAAACTTTGAGCCAAAACCATGAAATTAGCTCAGTCTGCAGACTCAGGTGTCCAACAGACAGCTGGGGTGAGAAGCAGAGGCAATTCTTTCTGTGTCCTCAAGCTCATCCGAGCCTCTGCAGTGTAATATCCTTTTATTTTGGCAATCAGAATTTTCAGTGCTTTGTTCGTTAGGCCTTGAGGACTGCCTGGACATGAAACAAAATCTTTTGAAAAAGGTGTTTTTAGCAATTTATTGGTGTTTTAACAATTATTTAGAGCATGTTGAACATACATATCTACAGTGGAGAAGTATATAATGTTGCAGGTGTGTTTCATAATGTTTCTATGGACATTTTAATTATTTTTGGTGTGACAGTATTTTTCAGGTTCACCACTGTTAACAGCCTGCATGGGGGTACAATGGTTAACTTACAATGCAGACATCCTTTAACGTAAAACAACTGAATAATTAAGAAAAGAGCCCTACACTACATATTCATTTGGATTATAATTCATGAATTTATATACGTATTAACTATAATTAAATCAAGCGTACTCACAAAAAACAACATGGGCATTTTTGTGCTCACAAGTCCATGCGCCTTAGATCAATGTATATGTGTTCAAGTCCAGCTGCCCGCTGCCGAGCCGGAAAGTGACCAAGGTCATGTCTGCGGACATGATTTAAACATGTGTGCCAGGCGCTGCCTCAGAGAGCTGCAGACAGGCTGCTGACAGCTTATCTATATTTCAAACAGGATGAGTGGACATCCGAAGAGAGGGACAGACAGAGAAAAAGAGACCAGGGTGTCTAATGTGTGGATTGGATGTGGCTGTTCCCTGCTGAGCCAAAGGTTTAGCAGCTGACAGGCTGGTACCTGTGGGTTACCAGGCAGACTTTAGCTGGTAGAGATGGATACCAGGGGTGTGTTTCCAAATGTATAATCGGTTTGTTTTGGTCTGAATACAGAAGATACAGGGGTGGAAAATTTCAGGTTGACAAGCAATTTTAACTTATTCTGTATTAATATTCATTCATTTCCATTTTCCACTAAGTTACAACTATGTTTTTATATTGTATGAGCCCAGCCACGTGCACCAGAGTGATTCAGGAGGTTGAGGGTGAGAAATTTGCTTTCTTACAGCTGTGGAAAGGATTTATCCTCCATCCACCCTGGGAATTACATGCACCGGCAATTACACACTTAACTTTTTACATTTTTAACTAGGTAAAACTTCAAGATAACTATATTTTTGTGACTAAAGTGTATGTAGAAGCAATCATTCCTTCACTGGACACAGAGGATGGTCTTTCAGTGTAAAACAAAACAAAATGGAGCATCATTAACATTTGTGGATCATCACCAACGCTGTCAAAAACCATTGTTGGACTTGTGCCTGCTGGGGTAATGATTTATAAGGATTATCACAGTGCTCGTGAGAATCTCAATGCATAAATGGCACCACTTCACAGTCATATAAGCCCTGCAACTGTGAACATGATTTCCATTTAACAGGTTTGTGTGATAGTGGATGCACAGTGATTCCTGTAGGTGATTTTGCTTGCGTTCTTACTCCGAACAATTTTTTCCAAGCTTATGAGAGGTTTAAGTTTAACCACCTGAGTGCATTAGCAATTTACTCATATGCCCAAATAGTGCTGGGCGGCATACCGGTTCACACCGAATACCGGACTATATTTTCGTCATGATATGAATTTTTAATATACAGCCAACATTATGCTGCGCTGCGCGACACTGTTTCAGACGGGACCCTTTTCAATGTTGCGCTTGTAAACACGCATGGTGCGACTGCGAGGCGTGGTGAGGGTAAACAGTAGTGCTCTGGTGTTACATTACATTGAAGATGGATAGGATAAACATTGAAAGTTCTGAAATCGAAGCTGCATAACTAGTAGAACGTGATGACACAAAAGAACTTGCCAAAAAGAGGAGCCGTGTCTGTTGTTTGGAGGTTTTTTTGGTTTCAAAAAATCCGACGTCGACCAAACAACCATTTTATGCAAGTGTTGTCAGCAATTTGCTCCACCACCTTAGCTGCAAGCACGTCTTGGAATATCAAGAATGTATGAAGTTAAGGTCCGCGCCCTCCACATCAGCAGGTAACACTGGGAAAGCAAAAGAAAAGTTGAGCCAAATGTCCCTTCAAGACGCGTTTGCTTAGAGGGATTCCCTACGACAGAAAAAGCAAACGGTGGATCGAGATTACAAACTCTATCACTATCCACCTAGCCAAAGACATGGTCCTGCTTAATTCAGTCGAAAAAGAAGGCTTCAAGCAGATGATCAAAACGCTGGATCCCAGGTATGAAATATCGAGCAGCAAGTACTTTTAAAAAAAAAATGTATGTGCATTTCCACCTTTAATGATAGGACAGCTCAGACATGAGAGGGGGAAGGCATGTAGGAAAACCGTCATAGGTCAGACTCAAACCCTGGACCTTCGGCATCAAGGAACAAACCTCTATATGTGCGCCTGCTCTACTAACTAAGCTAACCGGCCACAGAGCAGAACCTACTTTAGCCAAGTTTCTATCCTCAACTTGTACCAAAAGCACAGAGCTAAGCCACTAAGCTCAAAACAGACCTGGCGACCGTCCGCCACTTGGCGGCAAAAGTATAATTATTGCAAGTTTTTGTTTCGGTTTTATAAAAGAAGTTCTGTATTTTGACTGCAATTGTCTTTGCATTCTGATTCCTCACTCATGAGTGGCTATTCTTTGTAAACAGCATCATTTTCTGGGGCCTTGCAAACCTGTATTACTACTAGTGTGGAATTATTCTACAATATTCACTCATCATGACAGTAAAATAGACCATCCTAAATCAATTTACTGCAGTAATTCCTCTCTCAACCAGTAGAAAATGCTGTGAACACCTGATTATGCATGGAAAAAAATACGGTCATATACCGTGAAACCGTTGAAAAATACCGTGATATACATTTTTGGTCATACCGCCCAGCCCTATGCCCAAACACACTAAACTGCATAGTTTGAACTACCAGTGCTGAGTGAACACAGTGGTAGAACCTGTCTTCTGACTGCAACTGACTGAGGTGGAAGAGACACATGTTGTATTGTCAAAACTTTTATTTAGAAACATGTGTGCATCCTGTAGATTTGCACACACTGTAAGTTAACGCACACATGCAAGTTAACGCACACATGTATTAACATTGCAGTTCTTATTCTCTCCACCTCTCCTCAACGTTTGTCTCAGAGAAACACTTAGGCTTGGTTTCCCTTCCCTGAATTTATTCTCACAGAAAAAAATGGAATTTCATATTCTCTGGATCTCTCTTGCTCTCTCTCTCTCCCTTTTTTTCTTTCCCTCCATTGGCTTTGCCCAAATTTAGAAACCAGTGAGGGCTGACTGTCATGCATATGAATAGCTCAGTGTCTCACAACCGAGCTACAAATCCTCATTGTGGCTCTGGAGATAGCTTAAGCTACACAAGTAACAAAGGCAAACTCTCCGTCTACACTGTTACTGTCAGTTCTTCGTCAAACAAACTCGACCCCCCACCCTGCTTCCAACTCCAGGGAGTGAGTGTGAACTTACGTGTATTTTGTGTTTGCGCATATGTGCGTAAATGGGTGTATGGGTGTGTGTCTTTGAAGGTAAATGTGGATGCATGTAAGTCTACTGTGCATGTGTGTGTGTTTGCAGGCAGTGCCACAGTTTTGTATAAATCTTTAATGCATGTCTTATGACAGTGGGGCCTGTGTGTAGCTTAGGATCTGTAAATTCAATATTGCTAGAATATCCTACCCTGTGGCTCGGGCGAGGTCTCCACACACTGCAAACAATGCTGCCACACCAGACAGGACTTTCGCCTTCTGAGCGGGCTGTCACACACACGCTCGCTCGCACGCACGCACGCACGCACGCACGCATGCACGCATGCACTCGTATGCAAACAATGCCCCCTAATGCTTTCTCATCCAGCTTCACCATGGAAACCCATCTTTTGATGGAGCTTGGGGACCCGGTGCGTTTTTGTGTGCAAATGTGCATCCCTCTGGACCATGCCAAACAGCCGACTGTCAGAGACGATAGAAAGGTAGCAACAGTATTTAGGAAAAGGCCAGAGTCGCACACTGACTGCAGGAACATGACCAGTAATGCACATGCTAAAACAAAAGGCAGGTAATCAATGAACTCTACAGTAGGTCGACAATCAGCAATATAAACAACAACAACAAACATATTTTCTCATTTTCGGTCACATTGTCCATTCCCCCCATCACCCACATGATTAAGGTATGCAGCTCTTTGATTGGTTTCAAGTTGATTTATAAATGATGTTACTACTTGGAATGTAGGCATCAGATGTACAGAGCTGCATGGATGATTTCAATCAATTACTGAATTATAGGTTTTGCATAACAATACCACCATTGAATAATTGTTAATATATGGTTCATTTATTGGTTTTAGTGGTTACTGTTAACTCACAGTAAAAACAGTGTTTAAAAAATAGGCACTTTTTCTTTATTGTATTTGTTTGCATGACTGACATGAAATCTGTTGCATTTTCAAAGATGCCAAATTGGATTTTATAATCTGTGTCAGATTACACAACATTACAACTGCTTAAAACTTTCCAATCAGACATATTTGCAGGATTTTAGGATGATATTATCTGGTTTAAACGAGAACTAGCAATTTTTACCTCATGATGGCACTGGACAAAAAAAGGAAGGGATTACCTAAGATATTACAATTCTTCTTGAGGGCCACATGGATATTTGTACTTCCATGGCTATGCATCCAACAGACGTGGCGATATTTCACTCAAAACCACAAATGTCAATCCCCTGGTGCTTCTAGAGGAAAAAATCAGGGGATAACTAAAAGCGTTAGTATTCATCCTCTTGGCACAATTGATATCAGCATCAAATTTAACGGCAATCTTTTCAACAGTTGTTATGAGTATTTCAGTCTGGGACAAAGTGGCGGACTGATCGACCATTGCCATCCATAATAAAAAAGCAGACCGGCTCAGCAATACTCCCTCTAAGAGATAAATAATGTAAAAACAATATTAGTACAACGGGATGAAAGTAAAAACAATAAGGGCAGAAGGTCAGTCTTAGAAAAAAACAAAATTGCACTCATTGGACTGCCCGTGTATCTGTCAGTACATAAAAGCTGAAGCACTGTATCTCAAAGCAATGCTGTCACTGTCACAACGATCACCCATCCAACTGCCTGCGTCCGTCTCTGTCAGTCCATGTACTTTAGTGTGCTGTTTTACTGTCAAACATGTCCTTGATGTTTGTGAGGTTGAGATGGTCTCCTGCATCGTGCCGAGCGTCTCATCGTGAATTGAATGAAAAATAAAGCTTGTCTCAAAGAAGTTGCTAAATCTGGAAACGGCAGGAATGGATACTAATTCTAAAGCCGAGCTGCACGGCAGTTTGATGCAATTAGCTGCTAACAACAAACGGGATGCCGCTTTGATGTCATACTGCCAGCTACTCTCAAGAGACCAAAATCCACAAAGTACAGCATTCACCTCTGTAAAGTTGTCTGTTTTCTAAAGTGGCTGAGCCTAAAGCTGTGGGCTGAGTTCAGTCCTATAAGTCAGTACAGGCAGAGACAGTTTCATAATGCAGCTGATCTGCTTTCAATTCTACCCAGTAATTTCACTGTTCAAGAGTGCATATCTTAGCAGCGCATGAAAAATGCAAAAAATGTTAGAGGACCCTAATAAGCAGAAAAAATTGAATCATAATAAAACACTTCATTACTTCATTCTCAGGACATAAAATATGCAAGGAGGCACTAATTTGTTATCAGGTTAATTATCTATGTTTCAGAGTTGCTGAGGCGTTCACTTTCCCAGATTAATGAATTATGACTCTTATTTACTCTGGCTGGCTGATTTCTCCAGTGTCAGAGCGAAGCACAGAGCCGCCGGGGTCTGATGGAAGAGGAAAACCCAAACAGGAAATAGTTTAAAAGAGGATACCAGACATAAACTAGAGAGATGAACTCCAGCTTCTAAAGCATCCTCCATAAAGAAAGAATCACTATGTCAGCCACACAGCACACTGGTGAAAACAGACCCCCCCTCTCTCCTCCTCAATATCTACAGACACAGAAATGGCATTTTGGGCAGCAACAATCTCAAAAAAAGGCAACAAAATCCTGGAGGGACTGATATATATGATATTATATTTGCCATCACCCCAATCCATCATCTTAGTCATGACCGAAAGAACTAGATCCCTGGAACAAGCTGCCAAAATATGTTTTCTCAGGAGAGTGGCTAGCATCTCCCTTAGAGATAGGGTGAGAAGCTGAGTCATTAGTGAGGAACTCACATGGAGTCAGTTGAGGTGGTTTGGGCATCTGGTAAGGATGCCCCCTGGGTTGTGGGGGCAGCAGCTCCAGCAGGGAGCCCGACCCCAGATAATGATAATGATAATGATAGATGGATGGATGGACCATTTTAGTTTAACGTGGTAGCATGCTAACATTTGCTAATTAGCACTAAACACAAAGTACAGCTATTGAATATCATTAGTGTTGCAGGTATTTGGTCATAAACCAAAGTATGAATGTCAGTACCAAATTTAATGGTGATCTATCTATTAGTTTGGTCAGACGTTTAATTTTAAAGCCACAAATGCCAACTTCATGGTGGCGCTAGTGTCAGTGCATCTGGTGAATGTTGATCCAGTTTGCGGTACAAAATCCTGAAGGATTGCACCACTTCCTGACACTGACAAAGTATAATCAGAGTCATATATGTTCTGATTGTTTCCTAGTGAAAAATGAATGCCAGCCAATTAATAATTAATGACACACAATGACATAGGTGCATCATTACCTGCCCCAGGCTTTTTATGTTGTAGACATCGATATGAATTTGGCTTCTGCTTGATGGTGACAGTTTTTACTTTTAGGGGGAGAAAAAATGCAATTTGAGAATCTTTCGGGGTTTTATTAACTTTAGTTGTCTGAGCTTTAAGAGTACCTGGAAAGGGAACAATTCTGGAGAATCTAAGAAGCCATGACCAAAGTTTAAGGCTGTTTTAATCGTACATTACAAACCTCTCTTTCTAATGTTTCTTGATTGTGTGTGATATGTAGCCTCGTGAGAGCGTCCTGATCTCGCGAGCTCCAGTTTTTTACTCGCAGATCAGTCTGGCATCTTGAGATAGAGAAAATTTGGAGCCGTTTGCCAAACGACCGACCAATCAGCGTTGGTTTTGAGGCGGGTTTAGGTGTGACTCAGCGAGAAGCAACTGTTAGTCTAAACAACATGGCAGCTTCCACGGATGAGATGAGCGCAAGTTTTATCCGAATTAGAAAGTATTCCTTCATTGAAAGAAGAGCAAAAAATGGCACTGGAGGCTTTTCTCAGAGGAAAAGATGTTCTTGCTCTTCTCCCTTCTGGTTTTGGCAAGAGTTTGATCTGATTGGTTGATTTGGCCCGTCTATCACCAACATAGGTGGTGATAGACAGATGGTTTATCCAATCAGCTAACCAGTATTTTCACTCCTTCCCAAAAGTTCTC